>NC_133313.1:1470388-1559843 GCF_012295235.1 Primulina huaijiensis
TTACATTTCTCTCATAGAAGTCATACTTCTATTTTTCCTTACGCCTATAAACTCATTTATAAGCCGTTCAACACATTGAACTATTTTCTCCTTTATAGAAGTCATACTTCTAATTTTCCTTACGCTTATAAACTCCTTTATAAGCCGTTCAACACATTGAACTATTTTACTTCTCAACGGGATCTAGAAAGCTAGTACTTGTGTGGCCCTCAATGGTTCATTGATACAACTAGCCGTGGGTTCACATCTCCATGTGATTCGGACTAAACATGTCCTTATATGAGCATACCCCAATTGCTCCATTCTTATTTATCAACTCCTTGATAATAAGAACGTCAGAACTCAAGTCTGATAGTACCCAACCAATCATGTTAAACGCCTAGCAGCATCGCTTACATGATTCCCTAGGTATCAAATGATAGTGCCTGCAAGAACCATTCAATTATGGTTAGCGTACAGTACGGTCCCTTCAACTCATATATCCCGACCGATTCGACAACCATTGGTTTATCGAGAGTTGTCAATGAATCGATACTATGTGTCATGTCGTAGTTGCATCGATGGTGTAATCTATGAAACCCCTTTCATAATTACCACCATACTCTGATCAGAGATTTCAAACTACATATACATGAAAAACACATAGGATATCCATACCCGTAGGTAAGCGGTGAATCCCCGACTACAATGCATCGACTCCTATATGTTTCGACAGAACACCCAACCTTGCCACCTGATGACCCCATGAGAGTCGGTAAACAAGTCAAAGTGTAATTCTAGCACATAGAGTCTCAATGTTGTCCCGGGTCATAAGGACTAATGGTGTACAACCATAAACTAGGACTTTTCCACTCGATAAGTGAGAACCACTTGGAAAGTCCTTTAATGGAGGGTTGTTCAGTGCACTCTACCAGGAGCACCTATCTGCATGCTCGGACATCACAATGTCCCCTACCAATGAAACATGGTACTCACATCGCAGATACTAGTCTCAAGCTCGAGCGGCCTATATCCTTCTTAGCGGCGGCTGAATCGACTAGGAACCGTTTAGAATATACAGTATTCCAAATATGAGTTTCATGATACTCATCATATGAGCATCTCATATTCTTTCTACTATTTGTATATTCAAGGGCTTTATCTATGCAACTAGCATGGGTATACAGATAAAGATGTGCCAAAACAATAATTTCAAATATTATTAAAATAAAGATTGCTTATACATAGAGTTTCATTGTGAACACTCGGCCAACACTTGGCTCGACGTGCACCTACTCTAACATCTATTACTATATATAATAAAAGAGCACCCTATAATACTTATATAGAGTCGTGATATAATTTTTTATTTGCCTAAAACATTTTCCATCTTATCGAACCAACTACATAATCTTACTATATTGTAATAACATTTTTTTATATTTTATTATATAGATTACCATTTCAATTTCAAAAATTTAAAATTTTAATATTATATTTAAAAAATTATTTCATTCTTTATTTTTTTTTACGGAACATGTTTATCATATGTATCAGGATCAGCTAGTCATAATAGATGAGGGGCAAAAACTTGTGTGAAACGGTCTTACGGGTCGTATTTTGTGAGACGGATATCTTATTTGGGTCATCCATGAAAAATATTATTTTTTATACTAAGAGTATTACTTTTTATTGTGAATATCGGTAAGGTTGACCCGTCTCACAGATAAAGATTCGTGAGACCGTCTCACAAGAGACATATTCTAGATGAGGAGTGTATGATAACTGTATGTCATGGAATCATGGTATATATAATATTATTTTTAATTTATAAATATTAAGCCCAAAAATATTATAAAACACCTTAGATTTTAATAATTAAAAATTTTATTTTACTTAAATTATTTCCTAATTAACTATAAAAAATGATATCTAAACCTTTAAATTTTATTATAATATATAATTTTTTAATAGAAAAATGCTTAACACCAAAAAAAATTATGTTAAAAAAAGCAATCCATTATGTGCACACAACCTGTGTAATTAATTATTTTACCAATCATAAAGACATATGATTTATAAGATAATATTTGTCTGAAACATAACATATTTAAAATTTGAGAAAGATGAGAATGTTATTACACAATCAAGTTTTTTTTTTTATTTTAGGAAGCAAAGTTTTCCATAAATTCCTTTCTTTTTAAAATTATTATACAGATACAATGTTATTAGACGCATACATGTTATAAAACCCAAAATTGTAGTACTCAAAGACACTTGTTAGATCGTCTCATGAATTAATTTTGTGAAATCGTCTCACGGTCTTCGATTGGATCCAACTCATAAAAATTATTATTATTTATATCAAAATTATTATTTTTTATGATAATCATAAATCAGAATCGACTCATTTCATCTCATAAGAGACTACATATTCCAGTTAGAGTTATCCACATCTATACGTTGAATAAAAACAAATAACACCACTGGCTTAAAAACGCCAAAGTGTTGATGACGATTTATATATCCAGCCATTAAGTCAAAGTCGTGAAATAACCACACAACTTTTTCCAAATGTATATCCACCACGTCATAAATTTTTCTTAAGCCCCGAAAATATCGGAAAATTAATTTTAAGGCTACAAATAATTCAACTCTGTACAATGTACTCCTGCTGTACTAGACTACTTTGTACTGCATTCTGCAGCTGTGAAAAATGGCGAATTCGGTGTGTTGAAGAAGTTCTGGGAGAGAATGGAAGCCCGCGGTTTAAATGTGAATCCTCCGGGCTGTTCTGTAGTTACGAATAGTTGTTTCGGGACCAGGAATTATGCTACCACGCGCCGCCGGGGCGTCAGCATTCCGGTGCATTGCCGAGGGGAGTACCCTGGCGAGAAACTTAGATTGAAACGTCGTGATGTGCTTATTACTCCCTTTCTAGCTGCTGGAGCCTATGTGCTCCGCTCGGCGGTGGCCCGGGCCGATGATAATTTGCCAGTGGAGGGTGAGGCGCCGGCTCCGTCGGTTCTGAATGAGACGTTGGTGAGTTCTCAGTCTGAGGCGGCGGCGGCTGAGGCGGCGGAGGCGGCGGCTGAGGAGGCGGAGGTGGCGAGTTTGAGGATTTACGACGCGACGGTGATTGGGGAGCCGTTGGCGATGGGGAAGGAAAAGAGCAAGGTGTTGGAGAAGATGATGAATGCCCGGATTGTGTATTTAGGGGAGGCGGAGCAGGTCCCGATCCCCGACGATAAGGAATTGGAGCTTGTGATTGTAAAGGGTCTGAGGCGGAGATGTGTGGAAGCTGGGCGGCGCTTGTCTCTGGCTTTGGAAGCTTTCCCTTCGAACTTACAGGAACAGCTTGATCAATTTGTGGACAAGAGGTTTTACTTTCTATACATTTATAAACTGATTTATAGTTCAAAGTTATGATTTTTACGGCCAACTTGTTTTACTTGAGTGATTGGTATATGGTGAAATGAATATATTCAATATGGTTGTAATTGGATTTTGACTACCACTTGAAATATTTCAATCTCAATTCATAATTTTGAGATATGCGCAAAGTTTTATGGTAATTCTGAAAGCATGAATTATCAAGGTGGGTTAAAGATTTGACTTTGATTGTTTCCATTTTGTTAAGTATGTTTTTTTAAATGTTTTGGTATCATAAAATCAGACGGTGAATTTAAAACGAAGGGTCAGTTAGCTATATATTTGTCATTTTTTTGTTCCAGATTCATGACTTCCTTTGATTTTTTTTTCTTTTGGTAAATTACCCTTCTTGTTTACAATAAACTTATGGTACTTAGTATACAACAATAAAAACCGAGAAGGTATGCTAAGAATAGTTCTCAATTTAGCCAATGTTCGAAAAAGGAGGCTTTGCAAAAGTGGTGCCAAGAACTTACTCTCCACACTTAGTTCTGTAACACTTCTCTTTCCAAATATTATTATGCTTTGTCTTGAAGATTCATATCTCGCCCAGGATAGATGAAGAGACCCTGAAGTCTTTCGTGACAGATTGGCCGTGTCAGCGTTGGCAGGAGTACGAGCTTCTATTAACTTACTGCCGTGATAACGGGGTTCGGCTGATTGCTTGTGGTGTGCCACGCGAGGTACTAAGGCTTTTTGTATGAATAAAGACCATGTGATGATTTTCTTCTTTAATATCATATAAAACCAACGAAGATGACATGATTGGCGTTGGATGTTAACTGATTAATGAAGTCAAAACAATTAACAACTAAATTCTACATCTCTTCAGGTGAGAGTTTTTGAACATATAGGTTTACTTTTCACAGAAAGCATCATTGCATTTGAAAAGCTTATCAATTTATCAGCATTGACTTTATATAACTGGACTTAAACGACATAGTCATGTCCCGAGCCAAGTTAATTAAATAGATTGATGAATAGTCTATGCTCAAAAAAATTTGCTGCGTTATTCTCTTGGTATGATATGCCCATACCCTAGTTATCATTCTATTAAAAAATGCTGTCAGTTACTCGGCAGTGTTTACGCATCTTACTATTGTTGATATTCTGTATGTGCCATCATTTAAATCGATCAACTTATTTAAGCATCATCTGTTGTTAATGAAGAGAAATCAGATTGGGCATGATATTGTTCTGATGTTTTTGATTGGATAGATCGTACGAACAGTTCAAGCTGAAGGTGTAAAGGGCCTTTCTAAAGCTGATCGTAGAAAGTACGCTCCTCCAGCTGGTTCAGGCTTTATCTCAGGATTCCCTTCTATGTCTCGAAGGTCATCTACTGATATAAATTTTCCCAATCAATCTGCTCCTTATGGGCCAAGGTCATTTCTTTCGATACAAGCCAGAGCTGTCGAGGATTTCACAATGTCCCAGATCATCTTACAAGCTGTATCTGACGATGGATCTAGTGGCATGCTTGTAGTAGTGACAGGTACCAGCCATGTCATGTATGGAACAAGGGGAACTGGGCTACCAGCAAGGATTTCCAAGAAAATGAAGAAGAACAATCAAATTGTTATATTGCTAGACCCTGAACGACAACTCATGCGGAGGGAAGGTGATCTCCCTGTTGCAGATTTCTTGTGGTATTCTGCTGCCAGACCTTGCAATAGAAATTGCTTCGATCGTGCTGAAATTGCTCGGGTGATGAGTGCTGCTGGCAGGAGTAGAGAAGCCTTGCCTCAGGTTAGTTCTTCATACAGATTCATTTAGAAAAGGGTGGCATTATTTGGCATGTTTGGAACCTTTTGGATGTGTTAATCATAATCTAGGACTGTCCTGTTTGAGGTAGGCTTTCGCCTTCTTCCTCAAATGTTCTTGGGTTTTCTTTTTTCTGTTTTCTCCCCATATATCTTCAAACCTTAAAGTTGTATTGATGACTAGTCAATGAAGTTTCATTATGCATCTTGCTTAATAAGAAGCATGCTAGGTAGCCACATAAACCTCAGTATTGATATTACTGCTGAGAAGGAGCCTTGATATGTGTCCAAAGATAGTTGGATATAGGTTTATTGCATATATTCGTTGCAACTTGTCTTCCCAGGCTAATCGATAGAAAGTTGTATAGGTTTATTGCATATATTCGTTGCAACTTGTCTTCCCGGGCTAATCGATAGAAAGTTGTAAATCAATGGGAATATGTTATCTACTTTATGTCATCTCTTGCAAACATGAGTAATTACTGCTCATTCAAATTTTTTTCTTCCAAATTTAGTAGTACACAAACAAAGAACAGAATAGATGTAAGAATACCTTTGATATTTGCTCGTCTTTCTTCCCTGTTTTCTTTCCTACCCACTTTCCCCAATCTTGTGTGACTCTCTTTTGTTTGAAACATTTTGACAGAAATAAAACTGTTTGTTTGTTGTCCCAAAGGGAACTTCCCATTGTCTCTTTATAACTACATTTTTCTCTGCTAGTATACGTGGAATCCACATGTTATTTGGGGATATACTTTTGCACAATTTTAGTAATAACAGGCAGAAACTGACTCAGGTAACTTCCATTACCGCTGATTTGAAGTGTCATAATTGCCCAATATAGGCATACGATTATTTTAGTAGTAAGATGCTTGTTTGTAACAAAAGACTTAAAAGTTTGGTTACCACATCATGATACAATCTTGTAAGTTTTGTTGATTTATTGTACTACTGTTATATGTCTCGATCTATTTTATTCAGCAACATTTGTAATGCAAATCAGGACCTTCAAAATGGACTGGATCTTGGACTGGTATCACCGGAAGTGCTACAGAATTTTTTTGATCTGGAACAATATCCTGTCATCTCAGAATTGACTCATCGTTTCCAGGTACATTGACTTTTGGTTATTTTTTAGATCTTTTCATTCTCTAAAAATTCTACAATTCAGATGCATGAATAAATGATGAATTACCAAGAGAGTAGCTGAGGTTGACAATGGTTTGTTGATGCAGGGTTTCAGGGAGAGATTATTGGCAGATCCAAAATTTCTTCATAGGTTAGCTATAGAAGAAGCTATATCAATCACAACTACCCTCCTAGCACAATACGAAAAGCGGAAAGAGAAATTCGTTGAAGAACTTGATTATGTCATTACAGATACGTTAAGGGGAACAGTTGTAGATTTTTTTACTGTGTGGCTTCCAGCACCCACGTTGTCATTCCTTCCGGTTGCTGATGACATTAATCAACCTGACAGCGTGGAAGCTATAAAAGGTCTTCTGGGGTCTATTCCTGATAATGCATTTCAAAAAAATGTAGTGGGGAAGGAATGGAATTTGAATCACAGAATTGCATCAGTACTCTTTGGTGGTTTTAAATTGGCTGGTGTTGGATTCATTTCTAGCATTGGTGCTGTGGCTTCCTCAAATATACTTTATGCTGTTCGAAAGGTTCTTAATCCAAGACCTGTTAGCAAGCAACTGACCAAGCGATCACCCATATTTAAAACAGCACTTGTTTATGGATCCTTCCTTGGAACATCAGCAAATCTACGTTACCAGGTCAGCATTCTTTTTCTGCTCAAAATGAACATTTTTCCCTTCTCAGAAACAAGCAAGTGGATGATTTACTTTCCTGTAATATAATTGGTCAAATTGTATTGCTGCCTTCCATATTTTGTTGAGGTACTCAGTTCATAAGGCCATTGCATTTGGTCCCACATGTGTTTATCTCCCACACTACCCAAATTCAGGTGCACGCTATGCAGTTAGGTTTTGTCAACGTCGTCATCCATCATTTCTAAGGATGTTCAGCTAGCTCTTTGTTACTTTCTCAGCTTTCAATTTATATAGCTAAAGAGGTCATTAGCAGAAACGACTAAATGATTGCATCACCGTTTTTAATAGCTGATTGGAAGAGGCTGTTGTCTCTTCGCAATAATTCTTTTGCAGCATGTCAGGATTGATGCTGAACTAATTGATTGTGTGAAAAACGAATAGATTGAGTCAATGGAACTTGTTAAGTTGAGTGATGTTTTATGTTTAACAGTGCAGTTCAAAACTTCCTTTTCTCTTTAACATTAGACCTAAGTATGTATTAAAATTAATTTCTTTATTCATACAGGTAATTGCGGGAATAATAGAGCATCGAATTTCAGAGCAGTTCTCTGACCAGGCATTACTTGTAAATATGATATCTTTTGTGGCTCGAACAGTCAACTCTTATTGGGGAACCCAGGTTAAAGACACTTCTTTAAATATGAATTTAAATTAACTTTTTTCTAATGTTGCTTGTCTTTCTTGACAAACTTTGAGGAGCTGATTCTTATTTTGTCTCTGGCATCTGTCTATTTTCTAATCCACCCTCATTCATCTGATCTCCTAAGATATTAAGATGAGATAAGTCTTTATAAAGGCGAAACATGTAAAATGTATTGAAGCGGCAGTCCAAGGGATTCACCTGGCTCTGTTGCCTTATCAAGCATGATTTCTAATGAATGGTTGTTTTTTTTTTTTTTTGCGAATTATGCAAATTTTACGTGTCACCTGACATCTATCTCTCTCAATTGCTGCAGCAATGGATTGATTTGGCAAGGTACATGGGACTGCAGGCTCGTAAAAATGAAAATGTTTCATTTCAGAAACCAGATTCTTCAGATTCCGCTACTATAGAATGCAAAATCGTAGAAGATTCCAACGTCGACAATACCAACAATCAATAGACTGCTATTGCTGTTCTGTATGATTCTTTTATTTTCTCTCAAATTTTGGCAAGGCTTAATGAGAACAGAAGGCCCGCTTGATTGGGAATGAAAAACCACACAACAATATGTCAAAGGTGTATTTTTTGGATGGATGCAAAGTGAAGATTTTGTTCACAAGAAGTCAATAGATACCTTCTTTTCTATCTATCCAAGAGTTTCTTATGCTCTCATAGTCGCTTTAATGACTTGCAATATATGAAACTGAAAAATTATGTTGTATAGTAGAAGATACTGTTGGAACTTGGATGCTATAGGCAAGTCATGATGTTATGTTACCTCTTATTTTCTCTGGTTAACACTGACTGATGTTGTAAAATGCCATGTTTGTGAAGAATCTACCCTTTGATTCTTCGTGTCTCGGCATTCACTTTAGTAATGACAATATGAATGTTACCAAAGAAGAAAGAATGGATGCATTCTCTTTTTAGTTCCTAAAATACACAGGTTTTGTCATTTGACAAATGATTTTGAATCTTATGAAATATCCATAGTTATGGAGTTCTAATCAGATAGATTACGATTTATAGTATAATACAAATATATGTTCTCTTACACATAATCCATGGAGCTGTCATTTGCAACAAATGTGTTTAGGACATAAAGGTGGGAATTTCTCGCAGGACTCGTGCATCCATTTTTTATAATCATCTGTGATGATCATTAATCAGAGGTTCACTTCTTGTTCTGTCAGCTGCAAGGTTTGAATGCTCGGTTCCTGCTTCTCATCCTCCCCCTTACGCAGCTGCTGCTTGGTTGTCTCAAATGCAAGTTCTAACTTCCTCAGCTGTTTCATTGTTTGTGCAAATCAGAATTGTGACTTCATATGAATAAATGTGCTCCAAGAAGATATTGACTCATACCTCTTCTTTGGCGAATCTATTGTGGATAAACAGGCCACCGAAGAGATCAAGACTATCTCTCATTGTACTCTCCTTCTGCATGTAGATAACCAAATAGATATTTAGAGTTGGTGCCAATTATCGGTTATTGCTGCCACAAAGTGAGGAAATATTCATAGCTTGGTGTGGCATAGAGTTGGTTGCAATGTAAAGAAGGGATGGAATTATAAACTTTCGTATGCAAAATGGCATTTGCGTTGTTTGTTTTACTAACAATCTTTTGTTCTTGATTTGGCATTTCGCAACACTACCTTGAACCACATTGAGCATGAAGTTAACAGAGATGTTTTGAATGTTAGTTCACAGTGTGCAGATTGAAAAATGAATCGCAGATCATTAAAAATACCACTTCAACTAGCTTCTGAAATCCCAGTGTGTCGATGGGCGTTCGTTCAATATCCATCTGTCCCAAAAGTCTGTCAATAGAGAATTTACTTTCTTGTTTAATCAATATTTTCAGTTGTTTTAACCTGGAGTAAATTAGAATGCATACCTGCCAATAAAGTGAGTGACAAATTGAGTTCTTGCAGCTGATTTATCATGTTCTTCACAAGTCATTTCCATCATCTTGCAACCCTATGTACATTCACATGCTACTGAATTATCTGTGCAAAAAATCGAAACATGCATCTTCTGGAAATTATCTGAGCTCTGCTTTTTCATAGTGTTATACCTCACTTGCAAAAATCTGCAGGAAACTGGAGCATATATCTTCGTTCCTGATTCGAATTTTATCATACATGAAAGAAAGGCCATTCCATCCATGTTTCCCACTGTCAGGACCAAACATCGGATGCGTGCACAACACATCCGACTCATGAGGCAATACCTTCCCGGAAAAAGAGTTAGTTTCCATCCATACATATAACACACTAAAGCAATCCATAATCATAAAACACGAGTCCAAAATCTCGAAGAAGGTACATACTTGTAGCATGAGGTCCCTCGGATGCTCTTTCACTGAGAGCACATCCGCAAAGAGTGCTGGTTTTTTCATGAAATTGAACGGGATTGTGCTGATGACTTGTGATAGGGATAGTATTGATGTGCAGAACAGTATAACATCATTGTCTGATTCAAGAAACTCGTTCATATTCCTGTTCATACATTGACATATCTATTAGCATTTCTTCTGCGCTTGCGTGTGTATGTATGTATGTATGCATATATGTATGAAATACCTGAAAAACGAGATGCCCATTTGAGTGCAGAGATTTGAGTAGTCCGATCTTGAAGTAGCAGTGATGCTATGGCCTTGTTTGATCATGGTCTTTGCCAAGAATTGTGCAAAGGGTCCAAACCCAACAATGCCTATTTTCAGAGTATTTTCTGAAGGGGATGACATGGTTTGGTGTGTGCGTGTGTGCTTGGAGAGGGAGACTGGTAGATATTATAGTGGTCATTTTTGTTGGCTTTGATAAGTCAAAAGGTTCCTACATCATTGTTTTGGGTATCAAATTTTGAACATGTTCCATGTGGTGGTTGCCAATGTATCGTTGTCCACTAGATAGAAAAATCAAGATTAGGTCTCTTGTGAGACGGTCTTACGAATCTTTATTTGTGAGACGGATCAACCCTGTCGATATCCACAATAAAAAGTAATGCTCTTAGCATAAAAATTAATATTTTTTCATAGATGAACCAAATAAAAAGTAATCTCTATCGGTCTCACAAAATACGACCCGTGAGACCTCTCACACAAGTTTTTACCAAAAATCAAATGGAGTGAGATGTTGAAAATATTGTGTTTGGAAATGAAATAAAATTTGATTTGGATTTGATATGGGCTTAGAAATTCCGAGATTCTGAAAATCTATTTCTGTTTTGTATGTTCGGTTAAATGTTTTTTAAAAAAAATTCATTTATTAATCCCATCTACAAATTCCTTTTATATTCCAATTTGGAAAAGATTTCAAGTAGTTCAAATGAAATTTTGTAAACCCTTCCAAATACTAATTCTGTTTCAAAATCCAATCTTAATGAACAACTAGTCATCCCGCATTTGACATTTTGCGAACACAAAATTTTCAATCTGATTAATTATTTTTTGAAAATTTTAATTTATTAATCGTGATAAAATAAAATAAAATTTAGAAGTAAGTTTCTTGTGAGACGGTTTACATAAAGTGATTTTTTCATGAGTTGAGTCGGACCGGGTCGGTCGGAGATAAAATTTCATAAAATTAACCCGTGAGACGATCTCACTGAAGTTTTGTGTAAAATTTATTTATCATATAATTTGATATGAATTATTTCAGAATTTATTTATCATTTCAAACAATCATGGTTTAATTTCTTCAATCTTTTCCTTGTTTGATTTTTGAATCATTCAATATCTTTTATTCTTTTTCATATTTTTTTTTATTTTTGCATGTTTCTTTGTTAGAATAAATTCAGCAATCTTATCATCATATCTGATTTCATATTTCTTTTTCATCATCTGATTTGATGTTAATTAATCTTTTTGATACTTGCCTTGTTTTTTTCTTATGGCCTTTTATTTTGTTTATTTGAGCATACTTCGAGTCCTACTTCATTTTATTCCCTCTTGTTTTTTTTTAAGTCTCACTTGGTTTTTCTCCAGATCTTTCACCACAGTTAACAACACATCATTGTTCTTAGTAACTAACTTGTCTAATTTGAAATGAAACTTGTGATGTTTCTTGCTTGGTTATCTAAGATTATCTTTATATTTATACATATATTTTTCCTATAAATGAACTAAACTTTTATTTAAATAAATTTTCAACTCTCTTATGAACACATACAGACAATTTAAGATCATCAAAAAAATTTAGTTTAATATTACTCTCACACAACTCTCATTTATTTCATGTCCCAACATATGTGTATATTCCAACAAAAAAAATATTTATTTCCATATTATTATTATTTCACAAGACAAATAACAAACACTACATCCTCAAAACTTGTTTATGTTGCCTTAAATTTTAGGTTATGCATAACTCTAAATCAAATAATGATAGTTTAAGTTTTACTTCAAAAGTGTTGGCTAATGATAACTCAAATTAATAAAAATTTCAATGAATAAATTATAAATCATCACAAAAGAACATATGAATCAATTATTTAAAATCAGGATATAAAAATTATATCTTATCATATCTAAATACAAATAATAAAATATGAGAATACGAACACATTATTATGTAACAAATCTGAAATATAAATTAAACTTTTTATTCGTATAGTTTCTATTTTTAAGAAATAGCATTCACATCGACTTCATAAACTAATTATTCATTAGTACGAACTTTGATTTACAATCATGTTTTAAAACAAAATGACAAGGAAAAAAAAGAAAATGAAGAGAAATAAGAATCAAGAAATAACTTTTTTTTTAAATACATCACAATATCTCAACATTACAATCATGTTTCAACGACCTTCCCTTCCTCCATACGATCCAAAGTGAATATCTCAGTTCAACGATTTCAGTCCGAAAGAGGGAGAAATGACACCAAGTAAGGAGGAGGATGATCGCAGTGACGGAGAGAACAAAATGGTAGGACTATATGAAAAAATGTAAAACTAACTAAAAGAATACACAGACGAAGTAAATCATCCTCCACAAGACTAAAGCAAGTAATGGTACGACTACTTTACAATCTTTCAGCATTAATGGTTGAACCAAGATTCTTTCAGTATTAATGGTTGAACCAAGATAAAGGAACGTAGTCAAGATATCAAGATTTTCATACGTAGTCTTGGAATATTTTGGTATATGATCAAGCACACATCATCAGACCAAAGAAATAACAATACAAAAAGACTGGTGTCACATTACCAGTACACACAACACCGTTTTCGATTTAACGAAAAATCAGGAAGAATGTTATTTACTCAAGAAAAAAATATTGCTACGTGAAAACCATATGCCTAGCAAAGCATAGGCTGTTGCAGAATCCTGGTAGCCACGATCGAGGCAGCTCATGAATACACTGCAGAGAGAAGAAAACCTTAGTTATTCTGTAAGTAAGAAATGATGTGCAATTTTTCAAGTGTAAAAACGGAATTACTCTTGTGACACGTGGATGTGATACAAATGGGTGGCTAGGTCTCTAGACAATGTGGAAATGTCGTGGTCGGATGACCTATAAAACTCAAATAAAAGGAACCCAAGGAGAGAAAAACAAAGAAAGAAAAAAGAAATACGGAAAGAATAAGCCATTTATCTCATGATACATGAGAGCTTAAAAAGACCAGGGATAAGCGATAGCCAGCTTGCTAGTTGATATCGAACATCTTTGTCGCACCTTAACCCGAATTACGTGTTTGTGGACATAACAAAATATGGCACAATCAAGGACACAGTCCACATAATGTAGTGCAATCATGGCCTATCTAATTACAAAATCGGGGTTTCATTTAATACATATCTAAACCAAACCTGACAAAAGACACAATGATAAGATCATTACTTGTCTTCCATAAATCTTAGTGCCACACCATCTATTATACTGACCGAAATAGAATAGGTCGCGAGCATCTTAGTTGTACTTCATACAAGTAACAAAGGTCGATGACAAAGAGACAACATCAAGCATTACAAAAAAATTTGTAATTCAAGAACCCATACAAGCTGCTTTGATAAACGTCGACTTTAAATTTATGGTAAGTTCAGTTACATTCAGTTCACAATGAACCGCCACTCAGGAAAATAACGTAGCACCAGTTGGAGGCCAAATCAAATTAATTAGTGATTTCTAGTTTGTTTCTAAATACAACCTTTCCTATATTGGGATAGCCCGCCAACTTTACACCACATTAAATATCACGTTCTTGAAAATATAATTATATAACCCATCTTCTGGTGCATCAATGATCATAAAATTCATAGATCAAAATAAGAACTTATCTAACCTTCTTTTATATGGGACGCTGTAAGAATATAGCTGATGCTTTTATTACTCTAGATAAATCTGTTATCCCGTATAAATTAAACCAGAATGCTAGGATTCATAACCATACAGTGGGAAATATTCTGACAAAAAACGCATACAATTTAAGTAAATATCGAGCAAAAGTTTTTCAATGAATGTGTTTAAATAAGCAGAACACGAGAAGATAATTCAGCTCACTTTGTCAAAGTTTCTGTTATCAATATAAACTGCATCCAGAGCTATTTGGCATCTTCCTTTGCATCATCAGAATCTGAATCACTAGCATTGTAACCTAAAGCAAATACAAAAAATATGGAATCAACATAATAAAGATGGGCGCAACACACAGATGAAACCATGAACATTTGGATAAATAAAGAACATGTATATCCAGAACCTGGATGCTTATCGCCGACTTTCCACACAGAAGACCGACTCTTTGCGGCCCTGCCAATCCAAGCTCTTCCCTACAATACAAACCACGATAAAATACAAGCTAAAAGCATGTCTAATAATCCTACTATGTAAAATTAGTTCTCCAGCTCGAAAAGTCATGGTCTTTGATGATTCCATTATATACGACAGACTTTCAAGAGCTTCATTACAGGAATCTTGCATCCGAACCGCTTTTTTTTTTTTTTGTGGCCAAAGGATCAGTTTCCAGTTTCTCAAAATGTCGTACAATATATGAGAATTGATTTCCATTCTGCTAAGCTATCATTACAAGTGGCCTTTCCCTGTCAAAATAAAGGGAATTGGATTCTTCTTATGTTTTATTGACATACCTTCTTGCTCTTTTCCACTACTATAAAGGGGTTCTGTGTGCACAATTTTAGGACACGGCATAAGCATAAAGAAAAATACTGCATATTTCACTTCCTCAACTGAACTCCACCAAAATCTCATCCACTAAACAAAAACTACACACACTTATCATTCATCAATTTGATCTACACATTCTCCCCACAAATTATCCAAAAAAACACCACAAAGATTAGGACTTTGAGCAACTAACAACCACAAACACAGCAGAAACTCTTAGAACAGCACAAAAAACATGATAAAGAAAAGAAAGAACCAAATAAACCTTCTGGGCATCTCTGGCTACACCATATCCGCTATAATACATCTGGCCAACGAGCACCTGCATGGCAGTGTCACCAGCTTTGGCCTCTTTAAGCGTATCCTGAAACCACCGGTTGACGCAGTCGTTCACCACCTCCACCAGCGGTACCCGCCGCTGCCGTTCCGAGTTTTCCGCCGCCTCCATGTCTCGATTGTTAAGCTTCAGCCTGTGTCGAGACTTCGGCCCTGAGTATGAGGAGGATATGGGTCGGGGAATTTTGGAGTTGAATGCCGATTGGGTGGGGCGGCGGAGGCTGGTGATGTTGGAGGCGATGACTTTTGCAAAATGTTCGATTCTGTGTGCAGCTGGAATTGATTTTCCCATAAAATTAAAAAATAATCAAAAAGTACAAATTGAGCGTAAGAACATTTTTATTTTTATTTTTATTTTAAAAAATTAGAAAGTAAAAGCCGAAATTGAACAAGAAATGCTTAAATTCAATTCAACTACTAAAATTTGAATGATCCATCCAATATATTTGTTTATCAACACGCATTTTTCAGCCTCTTCCAGTCTTGCTCGTATTTCACATATGAACTCAAAATAATAATAATAATAATAATAAAATAAAAATTATTTTCTTTGTAACATCTAATTATCGGAGTAACCGCACCACACCTACTTGAAAAGTCTTTATAAACTTTAGGGGAATCATGAGTAGAGATGTAAAACGAGTTAGTGAGGAAGGTTGGCGCACAACATGTCGACCGACCTGTTTTTTTAGTAGATTAAAAAATTATCAACAAAACTCATCTATTTTAAGTGATAGGATAAACCAGCTCGCAACCCATAATTAAGGTTTGTCTCGTCATTTTTTCGGGTTTGTTGGGAAATTACCAACTCAAACCACTTGTTTTATAAAATTGGACGAGCCTGTCTGATGAGTCTAGATCATTTTGACAACTTTAATTATGATCAGCAGTGAAGAAACTAAACTAAAAGTAGTTTTAGAAAATAAAATATCACATACATTTCCAAATATTTTTCCTCAATATATACTTTTGCAAACAAGATTCTAAGCAAGACGAACAATGGCCAAGTATCGAGATGATCAAGATTATACGTTATAAGTTTAAGCATGTTTAGTTGAAGCTAAAGTATAAAATGGCGTATTTTATTTTTAATACATTTTAATTATCTCGAATCAAGTAGTAGTTTTATTATCCCGATATTTAAGTATAAAAATTCATGATAAAATTTGTAATATTTATTTTATTCAGTTAATATTAAATTTCAGTATTATTAATATGAAAATTAAAAGTTACTAATATGAAAATTTAAAAAAAAAAAAAAAAAAAACCAATGAAGCATTCATGTTTTTTTTCAATAAGTTGTTCCAAATTCAAAATCTTTATGTCAGATGAACTACAAATAATCGACATCCCTCCATTTGCATTAGCATTTTGCATTATTGAAAACAAAAACGTCACACAGAAGAAATGCATCTTCATCACCAACAAACACGAGTGTTTCACTTACGTTGATTCTCCATACACTGACTACTAACACATACCCCAAGGAAACGAGCAAAAGGAGTTTGATCATATGGCGAGCACAAGCCCTGGGATGGCTTTCCCGACCCAGTCAGGAAGATTGCTCTCCCATAAGAACGTGCAACTCAGCGGCACGGTGCCGGTCGGTGCATTCGTGTTCCCGAACCGGGTGACTGTGAGCGAGGTGTTGAAGTACTCCCTCACTTGGGTGATTATCCCATCGGCCACGGTCCAAGCGTGAACCCACGCAATGGAGCGGGACTGGTCGAACCCTTCTGCCAGGACGGTGGGTCCGAAGGCGGAGAGGCGGTGTGGCGAGAACCGGAACTGCGAGTCATGTTCCCCGGTGAGGAGGCGCATCAAGAACTGGTATGACGGCGGGCCATGGAACCACCACTCGAGGTCGGGGGCCAGGATCTTCTGGATTGCCTCCGTGTCGCAGGTCTTCAAGGCGGCATAGAGGGCCGCGACGACCGCTTGGTTTCTAGAATCCTCCGGAGTTTCTTGATTCGACGCCAGTTCACTTCCTATGCAGAGTGTGAGAGAGAGAGGAAGGGTGCATGAGAAGGATTTGGGAGTTGAACCAATTATATAGAGAAATTGAAGGGTGTTTTGGGTAATCATGACCTGCAAACTGCAAAATTATATGATAAATGTTATAGGTTAAAAATGGATTCACGAAATATATTTGAAATGTTTAAATTATTTGGAAAAAAAATCAAAAATATATTTAGAATAATTTTATCATTTCAAATACACGTTGTCACTTAATAAATAACCCTAAGTGTACACGTATCATGATCCAAATTCTATTATGTTATGGTGTAAGTTTTATTGTAAGACGGTCTCATTAATTTTTATATGTGAGACGTGTCAATTTTACCGTTATTCACAATAAAAAGTAATATTTTTAGCATAAAAAATAATACTTTTTCACGGATTCACCCAAATAAGAGATTCGACCAACGAAATTGATCCGTGAGACCGTCTCACAAGATTTTTTGTGTAAGTTTTGATATTTAATTTAAAAAAATTGAGAAAGAAATAAAAAAAGTTGCATTTGTATTGGTGAGATTAGTTTTGACAGAGTACTGATATTAAATATTTTAAAAATCTGTTGATTTTATTTATATATAATGGTAACTGATATTTATGTGTTGATTGAATTTGTAAGATGTGTGCATTCCGAATTTATTTTTCAAAATTTTTTAAATTAAATGTATGCCTCCAAATCGTATCATTCCATTCAAGTGTTATCAAAGTTAATTCAAAATAATAACTGCATATGAATATGTAAATTGACATAGATAATTTAAAAAAAACAAAACAAATTAAAACACACAGACACACACACTTTTTGTTTACAGAAGTTCGAAGTTGTCCACAACCGAATTATGTTTTTAATGGATGATGATCAATCAATCTCAGTCCGACTGAAAATGTAAAGTCGATGGAATTAGAAATTTAGCGCACCACCCAGAGTTTGAAAACAAACAAAAAAAATGGATGCTGTTTGTAAGCTATCTGTGTTAGTTTTATACAAAAACTCTTGTGAGACGATCTCACATATCAATTTCGTGGGTCGAATCTGTTATTTGGGTTATCCATTAAAATATTAATACTTTTTATGGTAAGAGTATTAATTTTTATTGTGAATATCGGTAGGATTGACTCGTCTCACAGATAAAAATTCGTGAGACCGTCTCACAAGAGACTTACTCATAATTTTAATGTTTGATGTGGAACATTTGTAATATTTGCCGAACATTTTGAAAGTAGATGGTGGTGATAGCTCACTCTATGACTTTCACACACTTTTTCACTATTCAGTGTATACATCAAATACCTTAATTCAACCCGTAATTGTTTTCTGACGACACTGTTTGGGTGTTACGACACCGATACATCATATACCTTAATTCATTCTATAATTCATATACCATTTGTAACAATATGTATAATGTATGTGTGAATGTATACGTGTACATGTTGTGTCATGTAATAGTCTCATTTCTAATATTTTTTTTTTAGAGTTAAATCAATTAACATATAAATGATTGATCTCTAATGTTAAAATATATAATTATTATTATAATTTAAAAAAAATTGTTTCTAATTATATATAATGACTTTTTTATTTAAGGGTAGGAAAAGAGTGTGCCACTAGTCAAATTGGCTTGGGCATGTATAATGATTTTTTAAGGATAGTCAGTAAAATAATTTTGGTTAAATATTTAAAAAAAATGATCTTTTTATGTATATTTGAAAAAACTCAAATATATTTGGAGATTATATTTTTTAAAAATGAAATTTGACTAAAATTATTCCCTCAAATATTTGAGTAGAGTTATTTTGGTTACTTTAATATATAATTATATTATGAATTATCGTTAGATAGATTAATTGTGTAGCAGAGATATATCGGATCTTTTTAAAATTTAATAAATAATCAATAAGTAAAATAATCATTTTAGTACGGATATTTCGGAATTTTAAAAATCTGACTCACCGTGACACCATAATTAATTATTGGGTAACTTAGGATTCAGTACCCTTTTTCTTTTAAATTTGGTTTCAATACCCAGTTTCCCAAAATACCCCTCAACTTTAATTCTAATTACATTGATTTTTCGTTTTTAAATTAAAGGCCCATCATGCTTCCGTAAGATAAATTAAATCTTTTACCTCTTTGACCAGAATGTCACCGGGTTATATCCATNCGATTATACGTTAGCACTCCGATAAAATGACTAAAATCGAAAAAAATGTATGTTAATGAACTAAAATAATAAATTAAATGATAACAAAAAAATTAAAAAAATACAAGTTACGAGATAAAAAAATATGTCATTATTCCTAATTATATAAAGGTTGAACAAACGAGTTCATAAATAAATAGAAAATTAATACTTCTTTTTTAAAGTGAAATTTATAAAGGCAAATTGCAAAAGTATTATTTTTGTCAATCTATATTCGTGGGAAAAATCGACCAACTATAAAGTAAAATTGTAGGTCTTTTTAATTTTATCTTATATAAATCCATCACCATGAACGATGCAAAGATAGTTGTGCTAAATAAAAGACTCAATGATCGACACACCTTTTACAAATACTTTATACACGATGACTCATTGGGAATTGAGAAACATTTTATAAGCATTTGTGAGAATTTATTTAATTCATTAATAATACGTCAGCTGAAATATGCACAGTGTATGTCACTAAATTGGTGCATGCATACACACACACACACACACACACACACACACACACACACACACACATATATATATATATATGAAAGTAGGTATCTTATGAGACGGTGTCACAAATTTTTATTAATGAGAAAAGTAAATCATGCTCATATTTATAATAAAAAGTAATATTTTTGGCATAAAAACTCATACTTCTCATGAGTAATCCAAATAGAATATTTATCTCACAAATTAAATTTATCGATGATACCGTTTCACATGAGTTTTTGTGATCATATAAATATTTTATATATTATATTAGACCCTAGAATTTATATAATGTATGGGTAATAATTGTGCTAACTTAGCTTAAATAAATTCTAGAATGTATATACTAAAATCTCTATAAATTAATATTCAATATATTAATAATTTTTTTAAAATAATATTTTTTCAGTCCTGACTTGAGCCAATTTGTTAAGTTAATAATTTCAATAAATTAATAAGATAATAATTTTTCGGAAAACTATCATACAATTTTGTGAACTCATCAATACATAAATTGATAATTATCTAAAAACATAATTAAGACAATTTAGTAAAATATGTTATATTGTTGTTATTTTTTCTTGAAATTTAAATATTGTAATTTAATTTATATTGTGGTGTATTTTATTTGGTTATTCAATATAACAATTATTATTTAATTACTCGAGCCCAGTTGTATCAGCCTTAGGCCTATAATCTTGGTGAATGGGTTCGAACATTCGATGACTCGGGTCCGGCGTACTATGATACAAGTCGTGTCGGATTTATTGGGCGTTTCCCACGTATATAATATATAGATGTATATGTATATATATGTATATGTATGTATGTATTTCTGTTTGTGTTTTATATATAATTTTGGCATAGACAGCAAAAATATATGAGATTTTTGTGTCATATAATTTTTTTGGCTCCGATCATATACCACACACATAAATGTTGATTATTTTATATTACACCGAGAGTGTTCCTCTTCATATTTCAGTATCATTAAATCGCGTGAGTCTCTCATATTTTATGTAAGTTGATATATATATTGATGATCTAATGACTAATATTTGATCATATCATAGATCAATAAATACTGTTGATGAAACATAAAATAATCTGATACATGTATTTACTTGTACATGTGAATGAATATTCATGCAAATAAGGGAAAATTCTAAAATTAGTAATACAGGTTGGCATATATAATTCTTGTGTGATAAATTATTATTATTGGCAAATATATAATTCTGGTCTGATAAATTATTATTATTTTCATATATTTATTATATTCAGACATAGTGATGATATGACTTAGATTCAGGTGAACATTTGGGTGGAGTAATTCGGTCCTGAACTGACCCAAATCCAAATGGAAAAATATGGGATAATTTTAATTATTTTTCGTATGGGTGTTCAAACTTCGGATAAAATCGAAAAAACCGAATTCAAATCGAAAAAACCGAACACTGAATCGAACCGAAAATCGAATTTTGTAATTCGGATATAAATGTTAAAACAAAAATTTATTTGGTTCGGTTTCGAATTATATATGTCTAAACCAAACCGAACCGACCGAAAAAACCAAAATTTCATTAAATTAATATTTTTATTTTTATTATATATTTTTTGAGATGATATTAGTGAATGATTAACTATTTTGAATAATATTTAATTGATTGTTGTTTATGTAATTCATTTAGACTTTATATTTAAATGTTTTACTAAGAAATCATGTAAAAAGATAATATATTATATTTTACAATATATTTATCTTATTAATTTAATAATTGTATCAAAATCGAAATAATCGACCGAAATAACCGAACCATTTCGGTAGAAAACCGAAACGAACCGAAAAAATGGTTCGGAATCAGATTATATATTTGTAAAACCGAAAAAATAGAAATAAAAAACTGAAAATCGAACCGAACCGACCGATGAATACCCGAAATTTTTCGGGCTCTCGATGGGATAGAGGATATTAATTCCTTACCCGAATACCCGATCAACTAATTCAAATACATGATTTTATTTTTTTAATTTTAATATATAGATAAGATTATAAATTTGTAGATTTTTATTACATTTTAGTTGATTACGTTAATATATTTGTGTTTTTAGGCTAACTATGTCTTAATTAAATTTTTAAAACTATAAATTCAAATTTAATATATATTTTAAGAAATTTGATAATATTTTACCCAGACCAGACCCAAATCCAAATCTGACTCATGTTCACCCCTACCGCCGGATATATATCAAACAAGGCAAAAACTTGTATGAGACGGTCTCACGGGTCGTATTTTGTGAGACAAATATCTTATTTGAGTCATCCATGAAAAAATATTACTTTTTATGCTAAGAGTATTATTTACTAATGTGAATATCGGTATGGTTGACCGTTCTCACATATTAGGATCCGTGAGACGTTCTCACATAAGACCTATTCTATCAACAATATCTATAGTCGTGTTTGCATTATTTCGAAAATCAGATTAAATATGTAAAAAAATAATAATTTTTTGTTAAAAAACCAAATTTCTATTAACCAGAGACCCAAAATCTTATACTATTTTTGGAATTTTCCAGAATATAAAATCTGACATTAAAGTACCATTAAGAGTTAACCCAACCAAAACCAAAAAAATAACCTAATCTTTCAATAATTCACTATAAAATCCTTGTTTCCGTTTGGTGCTTTATTTTGGGGTCTTTTATTTTATAATAAGAATCTTTGCAATAATAGCTTTAAAAATTGTGATTTATTGATTTAAATGCCCAGTGTACATGTCATGTTTCAATTATTACATTTTTATAGCAACATTGTTTCCTCCAAATTAGGACAAGCACGTCAATGGCATAATCTTTTTCATTTAAAAAAAAATAATCTACAACTAATGTGTAAACGAATTGAGTTCGGTTCTTGAACTTCTTCGGTCTATTCAAAAAGTTAACTTATATTCGAAAGTATTGAATTCGAGCCGAACTTGAAAATATTATAATTTTCTTCAATTTGATGTTTCATTTTGAGGCTTATATTTTATAACAAAAACCTCTGCAATGATAGCTTTAAAAAAAATGTAATTCATTGATTTAAATGTCCAATGTAAATGTCAGGTTTCAGTTGTTACCTTTTTATAGCAACATTATTTCCATCAAACACAGGATGAGGACGTCTATGACACTATTTTTTTTTTAATCATTTTATCTAGAATTTTTTTCGATGAGAAATTATTTTGTTCAATAATCCGTGAGTCGCTCGTTCGTTTTAATATTTATTAATATAATATTATTATATATTAAATAAATATTGATGGGTAATGACCCAATTTAATTAATTATTCAATTCATTATTGAGACCCAAATTAATTATAAAGGCTCAAGTCCGTTATACACCTTAAAAACTCTATAAATAGTAGAGGATTCTCATTATTCAAGGGAGGGAAGATATTCTTTTTAGCTCTCAATTTAAAGGCAAACCTCAACGCTACTAACATTGTTTGTGACGCAGGTGCTAACCCACAAAGATTTCTCTCCACCAGCAACTTGGACTTTTTTACGAGGCTTGAATCTGAGCCTTAAAATTAGTGATAGTAAGCTCGATTCAGTTTGTTTAGACTCATGTCCAGAACTCGATAGACGTAGAGATATCACATCGGATTAATCCGAAAGCAAATTGGGTCGAATGTATTGTGGAAAACTGTCCTGTTACATATTTCTCTGTTCAAATGAATCAATCCCGAAATTTTATTTAAACTTAAATCGAGTTTCTTATTGATTTATGTTTAAAAATACCAATCTTTTTATCCTATATTCAGCTTTTCATTTTACGCAATATGCATTTTTGTTACAATTATGGAAATATAAAATCATATTAATTTAAAATATGTTAAATTATGCAATGAATCACATGTAAATGATACAATTTTAAACTTGTTTAAATTTTGAAGTGTCTAAATCGAGCACCAATCATCAACAACTGGATGTGGAAAAACGACAACAATTACAAAAAAAATTGGCTTCGATCTACAATAATTTGTATTTTTTTTTGATAATTTTGGTCATTTTCTACATAGAGTGGTACAGACGTTCATTACAAGCATGACTGTTTGATGTAATGTCAATACTTTACCATAGAACGAGCTAAAATTACAAAACAAAAGACTAAATTTGCAAAAACTAATTAAAATATATTACAAAAATACAGTTCTGACATCATATATGTTAGATATAGTATGAATGTAATAATTTTCTATAATTTTTTATAACCAAAAAAAAAAAATTCGAAGGCACAAACATAATAAAAATTGATTTGTTATGATAAAAAAATTATATCAAGATGATAATTTTAAAATAAAAATAGAAGACAAAATTCAAGAATGAGACTTGGTTTTGGCACCTATCCTCCAATTCAAAAGGTGACCTTTTTCTAATTAATTTATTGTTTTTCAAGGAGTTAAAAAGGGCATGTTAAACTCTACCCTGTCGATTTAACGAGGGGGTAAAATTATATAATAATTAAAAAAGCTCAAATAAAAAAAATATCGAATAATAAAAACGCAAAACTACTCAATGAAAATAAATGAACAAAAAAACTATTTAAAAATATGGTTTCACGTACATACATATTTATTTATTTATTATGTAAATAAAATGCGAGTAGATACAAATAATGTATNAAACTTGTGTGAGACGGTCTCACGAGTCGTATTTTGTGAGACAGATCTTTTATTTGAGTTATTCATGAAAAAATATTACTTTTTATGATAATAATATTACTTTTTATTATAAATACAAGTAGGGTTGACTCGTTTCACAAATAAAGATTTGTGACCGTCTCACAAGATACCTACTCATTCTAGAATATTAATTACGGCTAGACGATTACTCAAAGGACAAATTAACGATGGGTCGAATTTAATAATAATATTATCCAAAATAATAATTAATAAATAATAAAAAAATAGATATGTGAAATGTATCCCATAATCGATGCCACGACCTAAAAAGCTTTCTGTCCATCCATCAAGACAAGGTTTGAGTGCACAAAGTTATGGTCCAACGTCTAAGCTGGACAACAACTCGTTTGTTTTTATTACAAGGAAATTTCGATGCAATTTCCTTTAAAGTAGATTCTTCGAGAGCCAATAAACAAAGGAAAAGCATGTTGATATATGTATTTTAATGTTATATAAGTTATTTCAATTTTGAAATGTTGAAAACACAACTCAATGATTTTGTTGGGTCAAACGTGCCTGATAGAGAGTAGAATTAGGATGAGTAACGTCTTGAAAAATTCTCGTGTGTCAAACTACTGACGTTGCGCTGTTTGATCTAGTTGGTTAGGTGGACCGTAAATGTATAACGTCATATCTTAACGGGTAATATTGTCTCTGCTGGAGAAAAGATCGATAATAGAAAAAGAGTAAGACTGATATCTAAGAGATATGAGACACATCAGCAGAAAAACATACACCTCTCCGGATTCATGGGCCTATTAGCACTCAAATAGGTGTATTCTGTGTTGCTATAAGTATAAGGAAAAAAAGTTGCGCCTTAACTGACAGTTATAACTTTTGGTTTAATGGTAAACGTTTGATCATATCATATTTATTTGGCTATTAATTTTTTATTCACTTGAAATGTATTTTAAAGTCACATAACTTAATATTAAAATGAGAACTTGACATCGATTTTAAGAAAATAAATATACCACAAACATCTACTCACGACATGTATTGTTCTTCTAGTTTGTTTCAGGAGTCGACTCGCGAGTCTCATTCGAATTATTTTCCAATTTTTTTTTTTATGAAGTGTATATAGTGTAAAATGGAGCACAAATAACATGACTCGTTTATGATAGATATATGAGCAACTATGACACTGATAGATATACATGATAAAAATCAATAATAAACTTGGTTTGTTGTCTCGCATCGATTAAATTAAGTCATTGAAAATTGTATATATAGATTTTGATAATACTCTCCTTTAAAATAACTTTTGAGGTTGAGTTAGACTCATCGTTATATGTTTGACAGCTCTATGAGTCACCTGATAATCTCTTATAAATTTCATACCCAATTTGTTCATTCTTGAGAATGAGAGGGGGTGTTAGATATCTCAAATCAGCCATATTAAGTCATTGAGAGTTGCATGTATGAACTTACAATCTTTCCCTTGAACTAGCTTTTGAGATTAAGTTAGGTCTAAGTCTCAATCTTAACAATCTCAATTTTAAGTTAATCTTCCATTTATTATCGATACATCTAATGAAGAATATACATAACACCACAATTAATGAGTTTTACTCATAAAATATAAAAAATTCATTCATATAGATAAATCAACAGAAACTAAGGGCAATAGATATAACTTAAACCGATGCATACACCTGGTATCAAAAGTTTCTTCAACTTTAACAAAAGGGCAATTTTGCTTTATATTATTTTAACAATTTTTTTTTTGAGAATATATTATTTCAACTTTTAGAAACTCTATTTTGATGATCTCTCCAAAGCTAAAATTCATAGAGGATGTTTTATATATTTAAAGGATGTTGTAAATAATGAAAGATGTTATAAAAAAAAAACTTTTTGACAACTTATAAGCTATTGGAAAAAAAATGGTCCACTAATTCCGATTTCGAGCTTTGGTTTATTAAATTTTAAAATTTTGGTTTTAATACATCAAATTTCATTTTTTTGGCTATCTCGATTCAATTGTTAACGTGAAATTAGACAAGTCAGACATTTTCGATCACATCAACATTTTCGACGTTATGTCAGTATTTTCTGACGTCACATCAGTATTTTCTGCTATCACACTAATATTATGGTGAAACCACAAAAAATAAAAATCAAAGATAATACACTGAATCAAACTTCGAAAAATTAGTGGATGAAAATCCAAAATAAGAAAAGTTAGTTTATTAAAAAGTTTGTGGTCACTAAAAAATGGATCAACTCACTTATTAAAATAAGATCGTATTTTAACGTTTTCAAACTAAAGATATCCCCAAAAATTTTATTCATCTCAATATGATATCACGAAATTCAATGAAACCAAAATATGTCCAAAATATTTATTCGCGCTATTTTTCATAATATCAAGTCTGTTCTCGATAGTCTAATATTTTAATTTGGTTATCTGGCGACTATATATTTTTATGTTAACTAAGTAAAGACACGTGCGACGCACGTGAAAATACATTTTTGTTGTCAATAATTATTGTTAAATAAATGAGATCGGAAGATATTAATTTACAGAATTAAAATTATATATTAATGAGTTTCATGTTATTTTAGTCATAGAAAATGAGTAATGCTACATGTACAACTAAATTTATACAATAATTCTTTCAATACAAAAAAATCAATAAAAAAAATTTATTTATCAAAATCCCATGATAAATTAAATATAAAATTTCATTAGACAACAACAAAATCTCACGATATAATTGTTGTAAATATCGCAATACGATATATTGGTTGTTCTTTTAACATTATATGCAGTAAATTCAATGTAATATAATTTGTACAACAAGTATTATAAAATGAGTGCAAAAGATACTTGTTTAAAAATTTTATGTGTTAAAAATCTAAGGTTATTCTTGAATGGAAGGATTTCAATACATTCAAATGTATTTTTGTTATTTAGTGAAGCAACATCGTAAACTTCAAAGCCACTCATTTCATGTGTATATAGTAGTATTTCATGTTAATTATGATATATTTCAAGTCCACCCAATAATGATGTAATTTGAAATTCATTCTACTTTATATAAATAATAAAATATAAATAAGTCATGTGTAGATTAAATATTTGATCTNATTTATGAAAAATAAAAATACAATATAAATAATATATTCTATAGCTTAAATTAAATTATTGCGTCAAATGTTTTCTTCCTTTATATTTTCAATTTTTATTGCTTTCACAATTTTTTTTTTCATCAGCTTTTTCTTCTTTTTGAAAAAAAAAACAATATTCTCATCATCTTCATTAGCAAATCTTATGTTGTTGTCAACATCAATCATTTGCATTTTCATATATGTATTTTTTGATTCTTTTGTTGGACAACTTTTTTATATATAATAATTTTGATGTTGAAAATCTTTATGTGCAATAATTTAATTATCCTCAATGTTCATTCTTTTGTTGTTATCGTCTTCTATTATTTATATTTAAATATTGTTACAATTGAGACAATTGATGATCATCTTTTTTTCTTTTTAATTTCTTGTTATTCGGAATCTACTGATATCTTTTTGCATTCAATGTTTCGTTGTTGAAATTTTTTCTTATATTTTGAATGTGTTAAATTATAAATTATTTAAATCGTTTTGCCCATTTTGAGAAGAAATGTATATTTTTCTCTAGCCTCTACAGGTCTCCACACAAATTAAGTTTTTTTGGAAATTTTTTTCGTTTAATCTACAAGCAAATAAAACCAAAGAATTTTATTATTTCAATCTTCTACAAATTAAGTTTCTTTTTTGTAAAAAAATCTTTTAACTTAATTTACAAGCAAATAAAACCAATGAATTTTGGTTATTTCATCGTTTAGACAACTGAAAAATATGATATTAATTTATCAAAAAGTGTACAACTCTTAGTAGGAGTGTTCAAACTCCGGATAAAATCGAAAAAAGCGAAAATCCAAACCGAAAAACCGAACACTAAATCGAACCGAAAACCAAATTTTATAATTCGGATATAAATGTTAAACCAAAATTTATTTGGTTCGGTTTCAGATTATATATGTCAAAACCGAACCGATCGAAAAAATTGAAATTTTATTAAATTAATAATTTTATTTTTATTATATATTTTTTGAGATGATTATCAGTGAATGATGAATTATTTTGAATAATATTTAGTTGATTATTGTTTATGTAATTTATTTAGACTTTATATTTAAATGCTTTACTAAGAAATCATATAAAAAGATAACATATTATATTTTACAATATATCTATCTTATTAATTTAAATAATTGTATCAAAACCAAAATAACCCACCGAAATAATCGAACCATTTCGGTAGAAAACCGAACCGAAGAAAAATGGTTCGGATATCGGATTCTATATTTGTAAAATCGAAAACCGAAAAAACCGAAATAAAAAACCAAAAACTGAACCGAACCGACCGATGAACACCCCTAACTCTTAGTGATATAACAGATTTATGCAATAAATTATTTAAATACAAAATTCAAAATTACAATCAACATATTTTTTTTATATTTCATACTATATTATTGGAAGTATTAAATTTTTATATATTAATTTTTTTCTTGAAAAACTTCTTGCATATATAAACTCATTCAAAAGATTATAAATTTACAAAATAAAACAAATCATATTCAATTTAATATTTTGTGAAAAATATATGTTCACTTCATCTATAATCAAATAAAAATCAAATAATTTTGACATTTCTTATTATCAATAGGAGAAATATTGAGTAATGCTAATGAATAATTTTTATAAAGATTTATTCATAATAATTTTAAAATTTTACCTTCAAAGATATGTCATTTCAGATTACACAAAGCTATAATTGATTTGCTTATATCCATATTTTATAAAAATACATTCTCGTCAATTGCAAGATCATCAAATAAGTAATTGTTATAGTTTCTGACCTTTACAAAGGCGAAAAATAGTTAAAATTAGTAAAACTATATGTATTCAATCATATATTGTTAAATTTTAAAAATAAACTAAGGCTTTGAAAAATATTAGTTGGATTTTTTTTATAAAGAAATATAAATATAATAAATACTCACGCAATATTTATAAGGTCATTTTTCTTTTATATCCGATAATGCTTCGTATCATTTTCGTGAAATGTAATTAACTGTCGAACCTTCTTCACAACACCAACCCACATGATTTAATTATTTGGCATCATTATTTTAATTTGTCGCTTTAAATTAAATAATCTCAATTAATGTAAAATAAAGGATATTTAACATCATGTCCTTACATAATTTTTTTTTTTTGTGGAAAAAATTCACTATATTTACAACCAAATAAAACAAAAGAATTTTGGTATTTCAATATTGTACAAACTAATTGTTTTGGGAAAAAATTATTTTCACTTCATCTCTAAACAAATAAAACCAATGAATTTGTGTATTTCAATATTCTCAAATTAATATTTTGTAGAAAAAAATATGTTCAATTCATCTACAAGAAAATAAAAACCAAAGAATTTTGGAGTTTCAGTCTTCTTGGCAACTTGATCCTTACTTAACATACGTAGATTGACAATTTTGACATCGTCATAATAATTGATTTTACAAAAACATCATCACCAAATTAAAANGTTTATAGCCTTTAAAAAGAGAAAAAATTAGATAAAATTAATACAAATATATTTATGCAATCTTATATCGTTAAATAAATTTTAGTAAATAACCAAGGCTTTGAAAAATATTAGTCGACTTTCTTTTTGATAAAGAAATATAGATAGAACAAATACCCACGAAATATTTATTAGGATTATTTATTTTCATATCTGATAATTCTTGTATCATTTTGTAAATGTAATTAAATGTCGAACCTTCTTTATGACACCAACCTTGGTAAAAGAAAAAGAAAATTAATTTAATTATTTGGCTTCGTTAATTTAATTATTTGTTTTAAAATAATTAATCTTAATTAACGTAAAATAAAATATATTTAACATCATATCCTTATACAAATTAAGTTTTTTGTGAAAAAAATATTTTCACTTTATTTACAAGCAAATAAAACCAAAGAATTTTGGTATTTTATTCTTCTACAAATTAACTTTTTTGTGAAAAAATCTACAAATTAAGTTTTTTGTGAAAAAATTCTTTTCACTTCATCTATAAGAAAATAAAACCAGTATATTTTGGTATTTCAATCTTTTCAAATTAATATTTTTTGTGAAAAAAGTTTGTTCAATTCATCTACAAGAAAATAAAAATCAAATAATTTTAGAGTTTCAGTTTTTTTGGCAACTTGATTATTATCTAGCATAAATGTAGTCTGAAAATTTTGTCCTGATCATAATAACTGATTTTACAAAAACATCCTCACTAAATTTATCTTGTATGTACAAACTAAGGACAAAGTTGACAATACACAATAGAAAAACTTTGACCTTGGTTCACACTTTTATAATATGTATAGATTTTAATTGAAATAAGTGATATTTTTTTCACAAAAACTCTTGTGAGACGGTATCACGGATCAATTTCGTGGTTCGAATCTCTTATTTGGGTTTCCATGAAAAAATATTACTTTTTATACTAAGAGTATTACTTTTTATTGTGAATATCGGTAGGGTTGACCCGTCTCACAGATAAAGATCCGTGAGACCGTCTCACAAGAGACTTACTCATTTATTTTTTTCATGTATACTTAAATGAATATTTTTCAAATATATAAATATCAATGTTTTGAAAAGTGTAAAAAACCACGAGTAAGAGCGAAACACGACGAAAACATTTGATATGAGCAAAAGCGTGAAAAAAGCGATCAACCTTGGTTCGACCACATTAAATGCGAAAAAAGAGCAAGAAAGTGATGCAAATTTTTTAGTTAATTTTAATTTTTTAATAAAAGTTAAATTATAAATTTCAAATAAATAAATTTTGAAAATATACAATTTTTAAACAAAAATCCCTAAAGCACCTAAACAAAACCTACCCAAACCTCCAAGAAAGGAACCATGACATATGTACAGGGAATAGATTTCATTATCAGAGTGTTTTTTCATGTTAAATCTCGCCCAAAATAAACTTAAGCTTATATAGCTTAAAGTTTGACGGCATGTTTCGGTATTCGTCGCGCTTTTTTAAAACCTTGATAAATATACCACATTATTTTTTAAAGAAAGTAGAAATTCATCTAAACAACAGAACATAAATTGAAACAATGTGAAGTCTCACAAACCACCATATATAGTGTCAAATCACACAAGTCTAGGAGACAATCAAGAGCGTTCTGCGCAATTAAGAAGTCATCAAGTCGTACAATACTCGAAGCAATTCAAGAGTAATGAAGGCATAATAATACACAGCAAATAAAACAATGTCGAAGCCCTTTAGGTAAGGTCATCTTCCTCTAGCTCTTTGGCCTTCAATGCTTCCTTCACTCGGAGGAGAAGCGTTGTTTTCCATGCATCCTGTTTGAACAAAGTATGTCAAAGCTGTAGTTTTAAGTAAATCTCCATTGGATGATAAAAGTTGAAATGTAATACAGATCCACAAATTTGAAAATGACTGGTTTACAAACAATGCAATAAGATATCAAGCCAAGTGGTAGACAAGTTTAAAGAGACAAAGTTATAGAGATTGACCAGTGACTTCACCATAAGCATACTACGTGAAACGGATTTTTGGTATGCATTTCAATGCTTGAGAATTCATACTTTAGGTTCTACAACAAAGTGATAAATGAAGGAAAGAACCTCACCGACCTGCACCTCCAACATTACAAATGATGCTTCAGCAGAGTAATATTTTTAATGATAATAACATTTATCATTTCCTCGTATTCCATAAAAAAAATTATGGTTCAGCACACATACCAAAGAATACAAACTTTTCGAACAAATGTTCTGGAGCTTTTTTTTTTCGAGAGCACAAGTTTCAATTCCTGAAATGTTTTCCTTTGCATGGCATTAAGTTGACATTGAATGCTTATTTCAAAATATAGGTTATCAAAAATACCAGATCAATATGCACATTTACATCCTGGATATTTTTACCAGAAATATCTTCTCAATTTCTTAAAGCGTGAAACTATCCCGAGCCCAAATCCACGAGCTCGAAATTTTTATGCAAGTGGTATCTAATTTTTTTTTCTTTCATACCCTTTTTGCCTACCTTCATCACAAAACACAGTGGCGTCTAAAGGCCAGACGACTATCAAATAAACCAAAGGTTAATTTCTTGTTCAACAAACAACTTACACAACCAAAGGTTAATTTCTTGTTTAACAAACAACTTACACATTCTTACTAAAATAATATCACATATTGACACATGAAACCTAATGAATAGTCCGTTAAAATTAAACATAATGTAAGGGATGATAAAAAAAAAATCTAATTCAATGTACACAACTGGCTCGAAGTTTAAAAAATGACTGATTTACAAACAATGCGTTAAAATATAAAGTCATGCCTCATGGAGAAATAATTTGAATCAGATTATCGACAAAGGTAGGCTTGTTGCAGAAGTTCAATTCACGATATAAGACTCCAAATCAAGTTTAAAAAATAACCAACAGACAATTCACTCACCAAACGGGTCATGCTGTCAAATTCCTTAATAGCACCAGTGAACTTCTCAGCATCTTCTTCATCAAGCGCAGCCGCTAAATCCTGTGATCACGTATAGCAATCATAAATACATGAACTTCTCATTAAAAAAACAGATATATGCTGAAAAACAAAGCATAAATTATATGCTAGTAGCAATAACAAAAACAGAAGAAACATAATGATTTCCAAAGTTTTTTAACACGAGAAAAATCCATTTAACAGAAGGATTGGATATAGCCATCAAGATATGGAGAAGAAGAGTATAAAATAAAATGACATACCGCCAGCAATCTGTACTCGCGTGTTCCAGAAAATGTTGGATCCAAATCCTAAAAATAAAGAAACAGATTAACATCATCAGCACATATTATATAACAGAGAGTTGGGTTTGTGTACCTTGAAATAAATATACCTGGTATCGCTCTAATGCATTGTTGATTGCAACAACATCACCCTTGCAGAGCTGGCAAATGCCAGCATTAAGAAGGTGCCCTTTAACTCCATACTTCAACAAATTATTATTCAATGATTGCCGTCCTATGTCTTCATAAATCTCAATAGCCTTTTGATATCTGAGAAAAATGTTACCAATTATCATTTTGTCTACTTCCACCTGAAGAAACTTTCAGACCGAAAGAGCATGATCAAATGGTGCCTGGGGTGGGGTGGGGTTCCTTTTCATCTTGCATGTCCAACAGTCGTCAATAATTTACGCAAAACAAGGTTCGTTAAATGGAGTGGAAAACAGCAGACACGCAACCACAAATGCACCGATTAAGGATGAAAATAGCAACATATTTTGTCCATCTCCATGTAATAATGAATATCGATAGAATACCAAACAGAGCTGTATTAAATTATGCCTCGATCGAAACAACTTGCATTGGTACCGGTAAGTGTTACAGAAAAGAAATATTAGCGATGTCATTATGATCAGAATATGGAGACGACAACGATGAGATTGAGAAATAGTAAAATGGGTCTGTTAAATAAGAAGATTGTCGATTGCGGAAATGCAAAATTTGGTTAACTCCTTATTTTGATAGAAGCCAAGGATGGATATCCATTAAAGTTACATTAATATTGTACACAAAGAGAATATAATTGACAATCTGAATCAGCAGGTACACACATTTATAGCTCAAGGATACTATGTAAATGCATGCATGCAAAGGATAATATTCAAAACTTTATGAAATCCATTCATGGAAAATCATATTCAATCAAAAAGGAAAATGCACAGAATTATCAAAGACCCAAAATGATGAATTTTTATGAAGCCCAAATAAGAAGATGAAAGGAGAACTGAAGCCAGTGGTTCTAATATATATGTATGAAAGAACTTCCGTTCGAGTAACATGAGACTATACATAGAGTGCAATCAAACTCAACTGTTCCAGTCGCGCAGAAAATTCCGCAGTTTTTTGCCTGCACTGATTTGCAGCTGTGGACACCTCTTCACTTTGGAAGAGATCAGCAGCTTTCTCATAATAAACAATAGCTTGTTCCAAGTTCTCTTCTTGCTCATACAACTCGGCTATTTCCTGGAGAAGTAAAGAAGTATCAATCCAAGTTTTTCGATCACTTTGATCTTAGTTTGACCAGATTTGATAAATGTGATATTGTGGCGGTTGATATTTCATAATAGTCAATGCGATTGTTGACATATGTTGCGCGAAGCAGAAAAATCATTTTCTAACGATAAAGAACAGAACTTGATGATGGAAGAGGAATTTATGTCCATTATCACAAAAAAATGTAATAAAAGAAACAACTTTGGATACCACTAGATTGCTGGTGCAGTATGTTTACCTTGTAATATCTGGCCGACATGTTAAGCCTCCCAATATCCAGAAATAAATTAACAGATTGCTGCAGGCATGATATCGACTCTAAAAAGTGTCCGAGATGAATTAGTGACAGAATATAAATGACTCTTATGACATCGAGAGAAATTAATGAGAAAAAAGAAGCAGGGTCAACAACAGAGCAATTTATGAACATAAATGACCAGGTTCACAATTGAAAGTCAATTATTCTCCATTAACAAATGTATAACAGGTCCTTCGTATCGAAAATAAAATGGCACCAAGAAGTGGAGGAAGACAAACAAGAAAGAAACTAACAAGTAAAGGTGCATATCTGCAGCAACGGCTTTAGGTTTGTTTCTTTACACCAAAACCTAAATTTATCATAACAAGTATCCACACTTTCAAAACTTCAGAAAAGACATTTCTATGCCAATATATAAATAACTACAAAGCACAAAACAAATTCACATGTCGACGACTAATCTGCCAACATCAAAGGAAAAAGCAGCAAACCTTTTATATTAGTCTTTTTGTAGCAATGAGCGGCATCAGCATATGCATTAGCAGCTTCATGCTTGCTGTCCAACTACAAGCATAACAAACACAAGTATGAAATTTTAACTTTGAAGTAGTCAAAGCGGGCCTTCCAGCCACACACAAAGCTTACCTTCAAGTAGCAATGAGCCAACTTTACATACACTGCACCAGCCTGATCCCCTGATTAAAAAAACATGTTCCAACATTAGCAACACGGACCACCCAAAACTAAAGGTAATGGAAATATTTTGAAGAGAATCCGGCACTCGTACATTTCTTATCTTCACAAGAAGAGTTCTCCTAAATATATTCAATACCAGAAGTTAATAAATTCAACTCCACCTAATGATGCTCATTACCCAAAAAAAACTAAATGAAACAATCGGGTATTCATCCGTCATCAATTTAGAAATCAACTATAATAAAAACAGGCAAAACAGGAAAATCCTAAAAGTTAGAAGCAAATCCAGTTCATAACCAAGAGACGGTCAATATTTTATCAACATTCGCGATATCACAATCAATTAAGAGCAGATATAGGACAAAATAAGATCGGGCCCGATGAAACGAGCACAATCGGTCGATCGGTTAATACAGCAAAAATGAATTTGCATCATAAATTTCTAAAATTTTTACATGATTTCCCGAGCTTGTAGGCATTAGCGGCTTTATCGAATAAATCCGCGGCGTCTTCGTGTTTCGAGCTGAAAATGCCCCAGCCGCCGAGCTTCTTCTCGGCTTTCTTCTCAAATTCCTCGGCTCTAGCAATTTGATCCCCCATAGTCTTCACCCTTTTGTGTTCCTCACGCAAACGATGCTTTAGGTTTTGAATGAAAATTGGGGTGGAAATGAAAGAAAATTGGGCTGCCCATAGCTAATCAAGTTCATTTGATTGTATTTTCTTTTTAAAAAAATATAAAAATAAATTTGGGATAATTATATTTTTAGTATCTAGGACTTTGATCTTTGATATTATTTATTTGTACTTAAAAAATAATGTACATATAAATTTTAGAAATGTCTAGTGTCGATATAGAATTATCGTCAAAACTAAAAAAAAAAATTGTTGTATTAACCTCTTGAATAGAGAGTGAGAAGTCAAGATCAACCATATTTATAGAGAACAAAACATGACATCTGATTATTTGGCTTCGGAAGCACTAAAATACCAACGAAGATACACAACTATTCGAACCCCTCCAGCAGACTTGTGTGAGACAGTCTCACATGTCGTATTTTGTGAGAAAGATATCTTATTTGGCTCATCTATGAAAAAATATTACTTTTTATGCTAAGAGTATTACTTTTTATTGTGAATATCAGTAGGGTTACCTGTTTCATAGATAAAGATTCGTGAGAACGTCTCACTCTCTAGATGAAATCATTGAAAAAAACAAGATGATAATAAACTATTTGAGAAGAATCATAATATGATAAATGTTCAATGACTGGTGACCCCTCACTTGTAACAAAAAATAAATAAAAATTTTGTAAATACATTTTAAATACTTTCGTAATTTGTCTTTCATATTACATATAATTTTACTTTCTTCTAGTAAAACCGCACAAAATTTTATTTGTAACGACATATGAACATGAGATATTGCACTTATATATACCAATGGGTAAAGCTTGTTGGGATTTTTTAAATCATAATTCCTATCAATTAATAATATTGAGATTGTTTAATTAATTTTAGACTAACCTAATAAAATAAAGATTGAAAAAAGAATTATAAATTGTGATTTTTTTTTTTACTCGGAAAAAAAGGCATGCAAAATTTGAAAACTATTTCTGTTATTCAAGAATTTGTAGGTACAAGTAATTATTTATTCATTCATATGTCAAGAAGATTATTAATTTTCAGTAGCCAGTTTCCTGATAGGCAAACATATGTATCAAAATATATGAAACTTAAATATTAATTAATGTCCAGATTGCCTAGCAACATGCACAGTTTGAGTGGACGGAGAAAACTAGCTAAATATCGAACCACTGGATCACTGGAATCTGGAAAAATTGTTGATCGATAACCCATATATAAAGAAAAGAAAAAGGCACGAGGCCACCTTGATATTGAACCGAGTAAAGAGGAGATGGATAACTTGTTGAACATCCTCCTAGCTACAATCTTTTGATAGCCACTATCATGGTGCGATTATCGGACTCGTGATGTGATACTTCTTGTCCTACATAGTAAAAATTAAATATTTAAAATGAGTTTAGAATGGGCTACAATAGACTTCTATAGCAACATGAGATAATCATTTTCGTAAAATGAGGACGAATAAGAAGTAGTTGCTATAAATGCTCATTGTACAGTCACGCAGGCGCGGGCCTGGGCTCGGGGTGTGACAGAATGGTATCAGAGACGGTCACAGCAAGGAACACCGAGAAATAAGTGCTATGCGGGGCAAAGTGTTACATGCATGGGGCCACATCTTGAACTTGCGGGGGCAAAGTGCTACATTACGGGAGCCACCTCTTGAACATGTAGGAGTTACCTCTATATTCTCGGCGCCGGTGGATTGAGAGGCCAGACCGCGACCAAGACATAACGTTCTGAAATAGGGGCTCATTGTGATACTTCTTGTCCTACATGATATAAATTAAAGATTTAAAATGAATTTATAATGGGCTACAATAGACTTCTATAACAGCTTGGGTTAATCATTTTCGTAAAATGAGTAAGAATACGAAGTAGCTGCTATAGAGGCCCATTATGCACTCACGCAGGCACGGGCCCGGGCTCGGGACGTGGCACGTGAACTCAATTTGGTAGGCATATTTGATCCTCTTCGGAAGCAGTGATGGATTAAAATCAACCTTCTGCACTAACGATAAGAAAAATTATACGTAAAATCCTCAACAAATGACGTAGACGTGACTAAATTTTTAAAACATATGATTGTAAAAGAGATTTAATTTAATATAAAAGGGGTTTCATGCTATAACCACTCGAAATTAATTGTGTTATAAGGCCATCTCCAACCCAAAATTCTATTTTAAAGCAACTCTATTTTAAAATAGTGCATTTTATGCACCAAATACTATATTCATCTCCAACCCATATACTTCAAATCTTATTCTAAAAAAGAATATTTCGATAATATTTTTTTATTGAATTTATTTATTTATTTTCTTATTAGTTATTAAATGTGTATTTTTTAAAATCTATTTATAAATTTTTCCCGTTGTTTAATTATAAAATTATTTTAAAATCTATTCATAAATATTTATAATTAAATATTTCACTTTTTATGATTAAAATTAAATATTTAATTATTAAAATAATATAATAAATATTATACTGTTATTTAAATATATCTAATTATTAAAATAATATAATAGTATCATATTATTATATAAATAATATTTATAATTTTTAATATAAATATTTATAATTAAAAAAACAGAAAAAAATAAAGCTCCCTCTGCGCCAGCTGCATTTCCCTCTGCGCTGTGCCAAATTTGGCGCAGAGGGAAATGGAGCTGCGCTATTTTAAAAAATAGCCCAGGGGTTGGAGATGATAAGAAAGACATACTTGATGATGATAGATTTTTTGGTGGCTCAACAATCGTGAATTCCATTTCTTTTGGTTTGATAGATCCACTCATTCACACATTTTAATCGTGTGATAAAACAATGATGATCATAAATTTTAATTTGAAATCTGAAAGATTTTTTTTTTCTTACATAAATTATTTTATTAAAAAATGGTTTAATGTTCTTGTAAATAATAATAATAATAGATTTAATAAAAAAATAATCCAAATTCCAAACTAATTTTTTGGTTTGATTTACAATTTGATCTAATTTCTACTCATCCTTAGTAAATAGCTCTACCATAATCCGGTACTCATATTTAATATAACACAAAAACTCCTGTGAGACGGTTTCACAGGTCAATTTTGTGAAACGGCTATTCTATATGGGTTACCCACGAAAAAATATTACTTTTTATGTTAAATATATTAATTTTTATTGTAAATATGAACATAATTGATTCGTCTCACGAATAAAGATCCGTGAGACCCTGTCATGAAAGTCTTACTCTTAATATAAATAGTAAATAGCTCTACCATAATCCGGTACCCATATTTAATAATATTTATATTAATTTCTAGCATAATCTCATCACCTCTAAAACAACAAAACAAATAAATCATTAAAGAAAAAAGTAAAAATAAAATAAGTTTTATTAAAAATTTAAAACAATTTAATCAAATTAAATAAAAATAAGAAATTACTTAAAAGAATATTTGATTCACATGCAAATCTACTATACATTAACAATATTTAATATGCTAAAACACATTATATTGTACTAGTTTCTCTGATATACATAGTCTTCATTGCAATTTTAACTAGTAATTCGAGAATATAGAGTTTGTCTCCAAATTGTAACGATTTTGACCATGAATTGTTTATATTTTTTGGAACAAAATATTTCTTCGAATTTAAAAAATTAAGGCATGGATCAAATATAATCTATGCAAGTAATTTAGATTTATAAAACTAAAATTGTTACGTTTAAAATTCGAGAGTAGATTTATTGTTTCGATTCTGATTTAATTTGACTGCTAGAACCAAACTGTAATCAGATTGTATATATTTAATATGAAATTAAAGCTAGTTTACCAAATCAGAAGAAAATTATGCCCCTTTTTTAGAAGCTTTTGAAAAGTCACTGGTTTGAAATGGTACCAGCTTTGTGAAAGGGTTCACATACGCATGTAATATTATAATATATGCACAATAAATTAATTTAATATAAAGTTGAAGTATTTTTTAAAATTTTATAAATGACTGATGCTATTAATAATTAGGAAAAATAAATTTTTTGGTTCGGTAACTTGTTAAATTTTAAGTTTTGGTTAATTAAGTTTTCAAATTTTGATTTTGGTACATTAATTTTTTATTTCAGTTGTATATTTTTTTTCTAACTGCTGATGCGACACGGGAAAATACTTGATTATAATTTAGAATTCTCATGTGGTATAAACACTCGAACCAATTCCAACACGCACAAATAATATTATATACATACGTGTAATGTGTGCATGAGTCATGAAGAAATAAAAGCTTCTAATCTGAATGGAACTATATATATATATATTTAATTTAATTAAAAAAATTGTTAAGTATGACCTGTTCGAAGTTCTTTCCCCAGAACTCTTTTGACTTCAACCAACGTTTTTCGTAAAGTTTCAAATAAATTTTGATTGTACTCATACAACTGTCCCGACTAAATTACATCAATTTAAGATCTAAAAAAAAAAGTTTTACATTTACTAAAATTCTCAAATATGAGGTTAAAAACTTAATTGTTTTCCTTTATCCGATAATTTACTCTTACACAGCCTGGACAAGTACTTTCAAATTTTTTAGTTATAGAACGCGTCTTTATCTTGCTGAACATGTTTTGATGTACTGTCTTATACATAATCTTCTTGGCCACGTTGTCAATGTTAGCTTTCTTCTTGTCCTCTGTCGTCGACGTCATTCTTGGCTTTTCAAGAATCTAAGGAGCTCGGTTTAATTTGAAATGGTAGCAGCAGACAGAGTAGTCTTAACACATGCATGTGATCAACATGCGCAGACATCCATCGAGATATCCTATAAGGAACTAAAAAACCAACTAGACAACTTAACAGTCATCAATTATTTGCTATCACTTAAACTCAAGATAATTTTAACTCTTAACATGTTCATTTTTATATCACTACAACAAACATGACTTGTCGCAGCGCGCAAATAGGCTTTCCGCAGCGTGCATTGCACGATGCACAGTTAAAAAGTGTTGAAAGTCATAGGTATTGATAGCAGACAATGCTTACTACGAATAACGGTATTGACAGCGTACACCGCACGTCGTGTATAGAAGAATTGACAGCGCGCCCCGCACATCGTGGATACGAGAATCGACAGCACGCGCCGCACGCTGCGAATAATGGTATCTACAGCTCGCATTACACGTCATGGATACAAGCATCGACGGCGTGCACCGCACGTCGCGGATACAAAAATCGACAGCGCGCACCGCACGTCGTGGATAAGAACATCAACGGCGTATGTTTGCACGTCATTAAAAGAAAATTTGTACAAAAAAATTCAATTTCATTCACAGAAACGAGAAATCAAGTTTTTATAATAAATTTAGTTCAAATTTAAGTATAATCCACACAAAAAAATTAATAAAAGTCATTCTGTTTAATCATATATATCAAAACAGAAAGTCTCAATATACAAAATCTGTCACAAAATAGCTAGAACATAACAATGATTAAATTTTCAATCTACAAAAATCTATATAATCTATATCAGTCACAACATGCATCACTCTTAATAATGCAATATACATAGGAAAATCTCACCTCTGATTTTATTCATTTGACCTATATTACCTAATCATTATAAAAAGTTAAAGAGACTTAGTGTGTAGAACTTTTACGTGGTCATCTTTCAAAAGTTGATTTGCCATGCAAAGAAGTCCAAAAGTACGGTGATTAAAAAGAAAAAGAAAAAGAAAAACGTTCGGTAACCTACCTCTCCAATAACTGAAGAATTATTTTTACATGTATAATTCAAATTTATTTTCCGACAAATACTCTCAAAAAATTCTGAATTGGTTTTATAAATTGATCCACACATACTTTTGGTTCTCGGATTTATGATCAATCATAAGTTAATCTTACTTATAATCTGATTTTCGTCAAAGTGTTGATGCTGAATCGAATATTACTGACATGATAAATGAATGTATGTGCAATACAATTCGCCGTGCGCTTCACAAGGAAAATCTTCGAGATTTTGTGAAATGTCATTTTGCATCTATTAATCTCAATCCAACAGTAGATGAAATCTAGATAGAATGATATTTTATTTTAGAAAATATGGTTGTTAACTACTTTTCCTTCCCTGGAAAAATTAATTTAGCGTCTCTTGATCTCATCACAATTTATTAATTTCTTTTTTCAAATATATTTTAAGGTTTGGTATTCTCTACTATATTAATCAGATGGTTGTGATCCATGTGGTTAAATACTTATAAAATTTCCGCAGCTTATACCATAGAAAGAACTCATTTAAAGAATAGGGAAAACAGTGAATTAATCATCTAAATTCTAAGTTGTCCCATTTTCTATTTCTGTCTGCTAACTTATCAATGTTGGATTTTAATCGCGTAACTTTGTTTTTTTTTTTTTTTTTACTAATTAGTCATATTTCGCTAGAATACTGTTCATATGAGGTTAGACATATCAACGATTTTCTGATATCATGTTAGTATTTTCAGTATCACGTCAGTATTTTATGACGTCATGTCAGTGTTTGGGGGAAATAGGAATCAAAAACTAACAAAAGCTAAAACTTAATTTTGAGAAGTTATAGGACATGACAACTTATATGACGAATTCGAAAATTTTCCAATGTTCACTAATGTTTACTTTATTCTTCTATTTCCTTCGCAAATGTCTTTGCGCGTTGATGACTTTCACTTTATCTCATGTGAAATAGAACTATACAAATAAAGCAATAAATACCTGGAAGAAAAATTCAGAACGACACTTACAAAATCGTCTTTGGGAGAGAAAAATTTGGCCTATATCAATTTAAAAATGAAAGAGTATTCAAAGTTCAACCCACGACTAACCGTCTATAAATTCTTGAGCTTTCATCACCAGTATCTGCACCACAAACTTCCTTTCTTGTTTCAGCACCAAATTATATATAGCTAGTATATACCGAAAATATATTTCCAATGGCTTTAACTTCGATATTTTTCAAGAATCATGGCATTAATTTGGCTCTAGTTTTGTTGATTCTGTTGAATATAGGAAACTCTTCAGCTCAACTTTCCGCAGAGTTTTACTCAAAATCTTGTCCACAGCTTTTCACTACTGTGAAATCTGTGGTACATAAGGCAATTCAAAGAGAAGCTCGAATGGGGGCTTCTCTTCTGCGCTTATTCTTCCACGATTGCTTCGTTAATGTAAAGTTCCCCACCACTTTATCATTACTTTTTACCGCAAAAGCTATCAATATATATCATTCTAAATTTCTTACCCGTGCTTTATATACATAGGTAGAAAATGATTTGTCTGGTCCTTTGACTTGTCCGTTATTGGGTTTTGGTCCAACTTACTAGACGATGATTTTGAGAACGAAGCCCATGTACTTTTAAATGAAAATTTAAATATAAATTTGTTGCCTAAACTAACAAAATCTTTTCATGTTTCTTGCCTCAATTAAATCTTTTTTATAATATGATTTCTAGAATGAAAAAATAGTCTTTTAGAACTAGGTGAAAAAGTGTTATTACAATATGCTTTTGACCTTCTTTCAGTCCATTGTTGAATATCCCACGTTGTGCAACACTCAATACAATCACTAAACTAACGTAGACTTAGAACACTTAACTCACACGGTATATATTTTGTCAGGGATGTGATGCGTCAGTCCTCCTCGACGACACATCGTCTTTCACAGGCGAGAAAAGGGCAGTTCCGAACCTGAATTCGGCCCGTGGATTCGATGTTGTGGACAAGATTAAGTCTGCACTGGAGAAAGTGTGCCCCGGTGTCGTCTCCTGTGCCGATGCCTTAGCCATTGCTGCACGTGACTCCGTTGTCATAGTGAGTATTATCATTGGCTTTTGCAATTCCATGCATGTTTTGAATGCGTGATCTATTTCAAATTAATTAATTTGTATTGCAGTTAGGAGGGCCTAATTGGCGGGTAAAACTAGGCAGAAGAGATGCAAGAACAGCAAGCCAAGCAGCTGCAAATAACAGCATTCCCCCTCCAACTTCGAATCTCAATTCCCTTATTTCAAGATTCAATGCTCTTGGCCTTTCTACCAAGGACATGGTTGCCCTATCAGGTTTGGTTTGTTGTTTTTTTCGACTAAAAAAATGCATGCAGAAGCTCATGTTCCTCCCCAAAAATTTGAGCTCTTAGAATGTCGCGTAATCAATAGTTTTATATTTAGTACACCCCGAACATGTATGCCGGAGCGAGGCCGAAGAACATATATCGGAAATTAATATTTGAGACATACGATATTATTATATTGAATGTTTGTAGTAAAAAATTATTTGATGAATACGTGAGATGAAGTCTTTTATTGTTAACCCAAATTTTCGTGGTAAGAATTTAATGTATGGAATAGTCTAATAGGCAACGGCCCGCCGGGGACCAATTAATTTTTGTGCAGGTTCTCACACAATTGGACAAGCAAGATGCACAAGTTTTCGAGCTCGAATATACAACGAAACCAACTTGGATAGGTCCCTAGCAAAAACAAGACAAGGGAACTGCCCCAGACAAAATGGTGTGGGAGACAACAATTTGGCACCATTGGATCAGACTCCGACAACCTTCGACAACAACTATTTCAACAGCCTTTTGAACCGTCGTGGCCTCCTCCACTCCGACCAACAGTTGTTTAACGGAGGGTCGACTGATTCGATTGTAAGAACGTACAGTAAGAACATGGCCGTCTTCAAGTCCGATTTTGTGGTTGCGATGATCAAGATGGGTGACATTAGGCCCTTGACTGGATCCAGTGGTGAAATAAGGAAGAATTGCAGAAGGCTCAATTAGACTGATTCACCATAGGGTTTTAAAATCTTGTGGTTTTTATAAAGTTGCATCTTTTGATTTCGAATCATACTAGGTGTTTTCCAAGTCTTTTTTCTCTTTTTTTTTTTGGTTTGGTTGCTTGATTTGTGTGGTTCGAGTTTGTGACAACACTAATTCGGTCTACATTTGAATTTTATGTACTTGTACTTCACCGTGTGCTCGCGCAGGTGCTAAACAATGGTAATTTTGGACAATAAAATAAGGTTTCTAACTTTTGTGCGGAAAATAATTTTTTTGGTCAACTAACTTTGCAAAATTTGATTTTTGTACACTAATTTTGAATTTTTTCGGTTTTAAATCTTATTTCGTTTGAGTGCTACGTGGCATCGGAAAATTTGAAAAATATGCAAATTAGCGTAGACGTACAGTAAATTGACCTACATTAATATGACAAAATGGATGCAAATTACAAGAAAAAATTTGTAATTTTCTCATGCACAATTTCAGTCTGTTTAAAATAGCTCTAGCATAGAACTTAAATATTTGGTCAATTGTTTGTGAAGTTACAGTATGTTATAAGTGTTAAGTCAACAAATTTGAATATAGGTGATATCTTACATGAATTATGAGAATTATTGGTTTATTCTACGGAGTTCCAATTGATAATTGTAAAAGAAATCGTAACATATTTTTCTTACATTTATATATTATACCTGAAGATCAAAACATCTCTTGAAGTTAATATGTTTTATATGCATAATCCGAAACAAATTTTATTCACCAACTTATATGTTTTTTTTTATTTTTGGTCTTGTTATCGACTACAAGAAAGATTCAAAAACATGAGATATGGGGACTAATCAAAAGTAAATAATATATTTAGTTGAAAATATTTTTGAACTATTATTGTTCATTATTAATTATTAAATATTTAAATATCATGGCAAATTGTGGGAGTAAGATAAGTCAGATGCTACAATATAAAGCAATGTGGACGTTAGACCAAATCTGGTCACATCTCTATGCATATGCCAAGTTAGGTCATGTTTAAGTCAAAATACAGAAATCTAAAGTATATATAGTAAAATATTCTCATTAAAAATTAACTTTAAAACATTATTAAATGTGGACATGTGGTATATATTTGAGGGGAAAAAACACAATTAATATTGGAAATTACATTTTTACTTCTTTAACTTGCACCTTTTTTATTTTTTGTCATGTTATTGATCAATTTATGCTCTTAGTCTAATATTTTGCTATTTTAATTCTTTTCCGCCGGAGCCTGACGTGGTAATCAGACACGTCAACAATATGACAAAATGGATGCAAATTACAAGAAAAAAAATTGTAATTTTCTCACACACATTTCAGTTATATATCAACACTCTTTTGAAAAAAACTAAAATTGAAAAAAAATGGTACAAATTAGTGGACTAAAAACATGAATTTCCTAATAACATGAAAAAAATGCAAAAAAATAAGAATAAAAATGTAATTTACATGATAAAAAATGCAAAAGAAAAAATGTAAAATACATGACAAAAATGTATTTTTTAAATTATTAACATAAGTTGGTCTATATATGTATTTGTTCTTATAATTAGTCAATTTTTTGCACCATGACCAAAATTTGAATAATTAGGACTAAACCCAAATCTAGTAACAGAATAAATTTTAGTTTTTCCCCTATATCGTTAAGAGAACCAACGACATTTGAGAGTTTGGATTTCTTGCTTTTGACAAATAAAAATAACAATAAAATTTGCTAATTAATACAATAGGAAATGACACCAGGCATTCATAAAATTTTAAATAAATTAGAAAAAATATATTAACGGATACAATTAAAATCTTGAATACATATAAGTTAAACATGACTAATGCCAATTTACTTATTCAATAAATTAGATAAACAAATTAAACATACTAACCAAAATAAGTAATATTTCCATCAGTTATGGTGCTAAAGTCAGCAGGGCTAGACGTAACGACGACTGTATTGTACATGGCCGGTGTGATCGGAATGGAGGGAGGAGTTGGTGGCAGTGGCGGTTGAGGTGTTGGTGGCGGCACAGCGATCGAGACGGTGTTTGATGACTGTGTTGCCACAATATGAGAATATGGAAGATTAATTATATTGTCATTGGTTTCACTATATTTGTATTTCAAAATCTCAGCCTTTACTGCGTTTAGTTCAGCTTGTAAAGCTTGAACTTGTTGCTGCAAGGCAGAAATGGCTCCCATGCAACCGTAGACTGGATCCCTTAGCCTTACATTGGCCTCGTAAACAAGACTATTGGCTGTGTCTGCTCTTTGATTTTCAGCTACTTCCTAGAACGACATAGAAATTAAATTAAAATAATTAATAAACCACATGATTTTTGAGTAAATATTTCTAGATTATAATCGAATTAGTTGCTCAAAGATGACGGATTTCGCTCTCTCATCTCTTAACATCTAGTTAATTAGTCACAATTTGGTCTTTTTTTGCACATATAGTACACTTTTTTTCGACGAAAATCAGATTAATAAGCAAAAAACCAACTTATTATAGTAACAATAAATTTAAACTTAATTAGAGCGCAAAATTCCAATGTAGATCATTGACTTACGTGATGATTTTTGAAATTTTCGGCTTTTCACGTGTATGATTACATAATTTTGAAGTGGAATAAAGAATTAAGGGTAAATAATACAGCCGGACTTATGTCTTCGGGATGCAAATCAATATATTGGAAAATATAATTTTTAATATGAAGAAAAATACACATAAAAATCAATCTTTTGTATTTAAATGAGCCTAATGCCTCTACCATGAATTCACAGTAAATTAAAGAAGTGAATTGATAAAACTTCAAATACAACTCGGGATTCTATTATAAGAAATAAGGGTAGTTAGTCATTATTTTGAATAAAAAAAATATTTATAGTTATTCGATGTTTTTTTTTTAAAAAAATTATTAAATCTTCCTAATTGAAAATACGATTAAATAATATCTTCACGTGTACATTTGTATTCTAGTCTTTTCATATAACGTAATCAAATCAAATAATTTATTAAAATTAAAGCTTAACATTTTTTTTGAGTTGATATTTATATTCCATTTTATGTTATCTACACTCCATTTCATGTATAAAATATATGTCAAATTTATTCACAAAGGAGTGTAAATTACAAGAAATACGGTGTAAATATCAACTCTTTTATTTAAGCCTAACAATTTAACTTCTACGCACTTTGTTTTTCTAAATAATTTATTTCATTCTCATTGACCAATATCCTAAATTTAATTTATATCTCCACCTTGCAAAAATGACAAGAACAAGCTATGCTAATTTAGGCATTCTTGAGAACTCAAACAAAAATTTCAAGGATACTCATACTATGCTAGAGCCATATTCTTGATATAAGAAAGAGTTCTTAGGGTTTACGGTTTACCATTAGCATCTTGGAAACATTGCTAGCTCCAAATACTTTGTGAACAGATGCAAACTTTTGAGGCTCATGTGGCGAAAAATATGGAGAAAAGGGACATTCTTGCGCGCAACGTCGTCTCAAAAGCTTGCAGGCAGCACAGGGCGTAACTGTGTTTAGGGTTCCGGCTGGTAGCCCTAGCATATGCCTCCTTCCTCCTCGTGTAGGAGGGAAGACATTGGTTTCTCTCTTTATCTTTTTCGCTATCTCCTCAAATATCTCCCTGCAAAAGGATTCGACACAAAATATTTCAGGAAGAAAAATACATGGAAGATGGTATATATTCACCAGATAAATCAAGATTGCAGTTCCAAATGGGGGGCGGATCAAGAATTGCTTGTAGGGGCAAGACGGTTTCGAGGGACAATTCAATGGATTTCGACAAAATAACTTGTGTTTTTTAAAAAGTCACACATAAAATCGTAATATATCCACCCAAAACCCACCATAGGTGTATAGACTAGTGAAGATGAAGAAATTAAAAGGATCAGTTTCTATTCCCACCAAGGATGAACTACGAAGATCAAGAAAATAAAAGGGTTGTTCGAATGTGTGAGTAGGTATAGCTTAAAACCAAAAAAAAAGAAAAAGAATCATATATATTTTTGTAGAAAATTAACCAATGGATATTTGTTTTTTAATATATCGAATCACCCCCTTTATCAGATTCCCGGGTGCTCATGCTAAAAACTTAAGAGTTTGGAGGTATTCAACGAATCTGTGTCCGTTGTTGCTTACCTTTCTCTTGACATTCAGGCATACTATCTGTTGATTGACCAAGTAAGAAAGTTTAAGAGAGAAAGAAGGAGAGATTTAAAGGTTGAAGAAAGAAATATAGAGGGTTAAGTTAGAAAAAAAGAGTGCTTAAAAGGCAAGAATATTACTAAGAATATGGTCCAAAGTTTCATCTTGGAAATTGGGGAAAAAATTATCAGAAGAGGATTCAATTTTAAACATTCAGCACCATCAATTGATTAGAAGTTTCGTTTTAAAAAAAACAAGTTGAAAATACTACATAAATTTTCAAAAAATATAGCAATTCATGTTTTAATTAAAATAAAATCTAGAAGATACTGAAAATTAAACATGCAGAAATATAACTACTCAAATTATAATTAATACGAAAATCAAGAAGACGCTGAAAATTAACCACGCGAATTTTTTTTTGAAATTATTCATTAAAATTATGGGATGAGTTATTGATTATATAAACCCGTCTATACTGCCGCGCGCGCGCACACACATACATGGGTTCCCCTCCTCGTTCGAGTTCCATAAATCGCAGCTTTGTCATTGGTTGTGACCTATTGCTCAAGACTCGTGAGTGTTCTCTTGGTCATAATAGTAAGTCAATTTACACATAGAAATAATTAAACACTTAATTTTTTATTTCGTTTTTGTTAGTTATCACAGCAAACTATTGATAAATTTTTGTTTACAAATGATTTAAATGGTTAAAATCTCCATATAGTACCAAAAAATGTGCTTTTCATATAATAAAAATATCTGATATTGAAAAAAGAACTCTCGCATTCGCTTGCGATGTAACGAATGTGTCGATTCCAAGGACATCAGAGGAATTAATATTACTCAATTATTTACCATCGATTATTTCTTTTTTATAATTTTTAAGTACTTATAAATTGTCACAGTTTTAATAATGTGATTTAGTTCATTTTTTATGAGGTGATGACTCTCAGTTATTTTCACTGAAAATGAAGCATCACCTTCAATATAATGTGCCCTATTTTCTACATTGTGGAATTATTAACATATTCATGCTGATATTTGACATCTCACCCACAGTCTTTTTAATTAATGTGGTTAAAAATCAAATCAATTTTAAAAATTAATTTACAAAATCAGACAATATTTAGAGTTAATTCACAATCAAAACGTATTTAAAACTTTTGAACATTAGTAGATTTGTAAGTGTTTCACAATAATTAAAAATTGTAAATACTTGACATAGTAAAAATTGATTTAGATATAATAGCTATTTGGTTCTAAGGGGAAAAAAAAAGTTTGTGATATAGGAAAAACAACAAATTTGTTAATGTAAATTAGCCTAAATTGAATTTTAATCAATTAAGATAAAAACAAAGATATCAAATTGAGTTAGATCCGACAGTTCATATAAAATAAGTGGATTAAATTGAGATTTTCCAATCAGCCAAAATAGCAGACCACCCTGACCGACCTAAAAGTGGGTGACGGGTTCGTTCGTCTCAATCTGACAAATTATACTTATAATTGGTCAAGTCGGCCCATTTTGCTAGTTCGTTTTGATATGTCTAGTAAAAAATAAATCTCAGTGCAATATTATTTTTTCACCGGATACTATCATTCCACATTGCCTGAAAATAGGACTAAAAATATAAATTATACAATATCTTGCATAGAATCCATCAAAATTTTTATTCTTCGAAACTAACTAAAACAATATTCAATCGATTCGAAAAGGGGCATATATATGAAGCACTAAAAATCTTTCTTTACCATCAAAGCTAAGTTTAAACAGCTTTGGTCGATTTAATGATAAAATCTTAAAAGAATCGAAGTGTTCGTGCAAACTATTATTAGTTTATTGAATTATTACTAATCTAATGTCTAATGGAAGAAACAAGATAGGACAAAAGCAAAGTTTTGCTTGGCTCTGAAATTTTTGGAACGTTATTTCANTATGTAAAATTTGCTTAGACTTAAAGGAAATGACACCATGTATTCTTGTTTGACCCGTATTTTTAGGCAAGTAATCCGCCCCATTGTTTACCCCCAAGTGATATTTTACTCTTTGTTTATTAATTAATGTTATTTATGTATATTCTAATTTAATTCTTGAATTCAAGAATTTCATGGTCTTGGAAGTCCACAAGTCACATATATATATTTGTCTAGTTTTTAAGTTTTCTTAAAACTAATGATGATATATTTCATAATTTAAAAGATTTCGAGATTTCAGAATAACATATAGTAGCGATATTTAAATATACATGATCGTATATCAATTGATATATGTGCAAATTTTGTGCTACATCACGAGAATTACTATATATTTACATGTAAATTGTATATCGTCGTCGGATGTATGTGCCCTTAGTGTAGTTTGTGTAGGACTTGTATCTAGTTTTCTATAAAACATTTGACGGTGTAATTATGTATAATAGTATATATCAATTAATCAAAAATAAATTCTTGATTTTAATTAGATAGTGATTAGTACATACCACGACTTCATTTTTTAATAATGGCAAATGGCATAGGTTTTGAATATTCTAGTAAGATGAGTTTTTTTATTTGTATTTGTCTTTTTGGTAATTGTAAGATAGGTGTCACGATCTCACGTATTTATAAATTATTTCGGAATTCATGATAATTGCTATATATGATTATTATTATATAAATTCATATATTTGCCCTTTTTCACGTCATATTGTCATGTTCTAAAGGACTATAAAGAGTCAGCATCCAAATTTACTGTAAAAAATAAATTTACAAATGCTATTGAATATAGTAATACTTTAGCATAAAGAACCCTTGACGATTGGTTATACACATCTTAATTATATATATTCACTCAATTAAATTAAATTGGGTCTTATATTTATTTTAATTTAATTATTTGTTGGAGCCCATAATTAAAGCTACCAAGCCCCCGCTTAATTCCAAACCCAGAAAGCCATTAGAATATGCCTATAAATAGTGCAAGCTTGCTCGTTATATGTGGTAACTTTTCATTTACCCATTAAAGTTTTCTTGTCTATGCAATTTTTGTCGCTGACTTGAGTTTCAGAGTATTTGCGTTAGGTATTTCCTAATGCTTCTAACACTTTATTTGTGACGCGGATGACAATCTACTTCATTTCTTCTCCAGGTTCGCAGGAGCGACAACTATGCTATCGTTAGCATGAATCTTCCAAATTTGGATATTGATTTTATTTGGCTATGTCCTTGGATAATTTAGATCACTTCACTAATTTCAAAAGAGAGAATTCGAAATTGGGTAAATTCATAAATTACCTTGCAAGTCAAGAATGACAAAATTACAACACTCTAAACCTCACAAAACCACATATTGTCGAGTTGTCAAATGAATTATCTAAGTATGCCTGCAAATGCGCCCTCCGACGCCATATCAATTTGATAGATAGCTAATTAAGTCCCAAAAAAAATTCGAATTTACGTCACTACCTTGGTCAACATGTCTTCCAGGTAGAATGCACCCGAACTCAGCTTACGAATCACCTTGAACGACCCCTCCTATTTAGGATCCAGCTTCTCCACCTCTCCTGCATACTGCACTTTCTTTAACACACAATGACATTGATCATAACCTACCATTCTCATAGGGAAGAAACTAGTAAAAAACAATTTTATATTATTTGGGCTATGTGTTCGAATGACTTTGGTGATTGTTTGGGCTAATCTTGTTAAACTATTTAAAATTTTATATTTTATAAAATGTTTAAGACACATGTAAAACATCTGGGACTTTTTTTGTCTTATATTTTTAAATAATCTTATATTATTTAGAAACAAGTCACTGACATCGAAAATGTCCTTTTAAAAAGTTGAATCTTTATTTTTTTTCAAATTATATTAACTTTACATTAAGAAAAACTTATTTTATATAAATATTTAGTATAAAAAAATATACTCAATATACTCGTACTCCATATATTAATTAGCAAGAAAGTTAGGGCCAAAGGTGTTCCGTCAATTGAAATCGGGATCATCACTTAAAAATCAAAAGAGAAACTATTGTTTTCCTATTTTTATATTATATTTCATTTAGTCATTTGATGCTTACTATAATTAATTATTTCGGTTTTCTACTAGTGGTTAGGGGTGTTCAAACTTCGGATAAAACCGAAAAAATCGAAAATCCAAACCGAAAAAAACGAACACTGAATCGAACCGAAAACTGAATTTTATAATTCATATATAAATGTTAAAATCGAAATTTATTTGGTTCGATTTCGGATTATATATGTTAAAACCGAACCGACCGAAAAAACTGAAATTTCATTAAATTAATAATTTTATTTTTATTATATATTTTTTGAGATGATATTAGTGAATAATGAATTATTTTGAATAATATTTAGTTGATTGTTGTTTATGTAATTCATTTAGACTTTATATTTAAATGTTTTACTAAAAAATCATGTAAAAAGATAACATATTATATTTTACAATATATTTATCTTATTAATTTAAATAATTGTATCAAAACCAAAATAACCGACCGAAATAACCGAACCATTTCGGTAGAAAACCGAACCGAAGAAAAATGGTTCGTATATCAGATTATATATTTGTAAAACCGAAAATCGAAATAAAAAACTGAAAACCGAACCGAACCGATCGATGAACACCCCTGCTAGTGGTTTTAAATATAATTTCAAAATTTTTTTATTGGTTTGAGCAAAATACGACTTATTTAACTATTTGAAAAAAGCAATTCATAAAAAAAATCTTTATGTGAGATTCTGTATATTCTATATTTTATTATGAATCGTTAATGTTTCGTCATTGAGATTCATGTCAGTTTCGGATTATTTTTTAGGTCTAGATATTATTTTTTTCTCTTTCTCAAAAAATTGAGATGATTGAAGTTTTTTTTTTTTATTTGGAATCGTGTTAGGTGTAATTCTTATTACGCTGGATTATTCGTCACAGTTTCTATATTGAAACCGAAATCGATGACTTAAAGAACGATTCCAGTTCTTAAAAATCAGAAACTCAAATTTGAATCAAGTGAAATCTAAATCATTTTCGTATGTAATTGTAGTCGAAATTGTAAATCGTAATTTACTTCTTAATGAAATTAAATTAAATATTCGTAATTTTGTTTACTTGTTAATGAAATTAAATTAAATATTCGTAATTTACGATCGAATATTGGACCCATTTGAGAATGACAAAAACTTGTGTGAGACGGTCTCACGGGTCATATTTGTGACACAGATCTCTTATTTGGGTCATCCATGAAAAAATATTACTTTATATGTTAAAAGTATTACTTTTTATTGTGAACATGAGTAGAGTTGGTCCGTCTCACACGTTAAGATCCGTGAGACTAGACAACTCTTTGGGAGTGGCCGGGGCGCTGAAAGCGGATGAGATTTCTTCCCCTTATCTTCTTCCACATTATCCAACCCTTTCGCTGCTCCCTTAAAGCTTCGCCATGAAAATATAGTTAATCAGCTGACTGGAAGTAGTTTCCAAGATTTACGTAGATTTGATACTTGGGATTCGAGGAATTTTCAATTTCCAGCTAGGAAATTGAGTTGAGAGAAATGGCTTGTGTTTACGGCTGCTCAGTTTCTTCAATCTCTGCTAAATTCAACTTCAACCCGCTTTCAAATAAAAAACCCAGATTCATTTGCTCCGTAGCAGGTTATATTATCTTCCTTTTTCGAATTTTCTATCCGTTTATTGATGATGACGATGTTCTGTTTGTTTTGTACATTTAATTCGTGGATTACTTTTGTCCTGATAAATTACGAGGAATACCGAGTTTTACTTTGAATTTACTGATTCTATGCTTCTTTAGGGACAAATTAAACTTAATTGGATATGAATGAAATCAAGGTTGACAAAGGTCTGATAAAATCACTGGGAGCAAATAAGGACTTGACAATCCTCCACACTTAGTTAGTTTTTGAATTTGAGTTAGGTCTAAGTCTCAATTTTAACATGGTATCATAGCTTCGTACACTTCATGCTTTAGATGATCATTTTTGGGATTGAGGTCTCAATCTTAACAACAAATTCTTGGATGTCTATTTGTTTCCGGAATGTTAAGTATTGATTCTGTAGCGGATACTTGCACTTTAGATTAACAATCTTTACTGACTTTTGTCATCGTAATTCTCTAGCCACTTGTTTGACATTGTTTTTCCTCTGGTAGGAGGGTGGATTATCCGATAGATTTTTATATGTGTTGTTTCGTTTATCGATTAATCATGTATCTCATCATGGTTGCAAATGATGGATGAGTATAATATTTCTGAGTTTTTTTGTTGATGAAACCTGACTTTAGTCAATTTGTGTCTAATCTTGCAGGGGCTGTTGCCGAACCAAAAGCAATCAATGCCACAGAACCTTTGTTACTTGATGCTGTACGTGGGAAAGAAGTAGAGAGACCTCCGGTTTGGCTTATGAGACAAGCGGGGAGGTACATGAAGGTAGGCTTTGTATGACTGATTAAACTCGTGCTTTTTATGCTACATATCTTTATCTTACTAGGCTAGCTATTGTGTTTGCTCTTCGATGGCATTTCATTTGAATAATATTGTATAAACTGAAAGTATATGAACATATAAATAAGGAAAGCATTAACTTCGTTGAAGAGTGAACTGATAGAAATGCATTCCAACCGCAGAGACTGCCCTATGTCTGCTCACTGCCTATGCTATTCATATATAATAGTGCATCCAAATTGAAAACTTGGAAGAGAAATGTTCGCATATTTTGTTGTTTGCATTTTCCAATGAGAGTAAGAATGTCAAGCAACTTGAAAAAAACTGTTTTTACACTTAGATATTTCAGTGTGTTCCCAATTTGGAAGTAATGTTTCTTTCAAAATATTATTTGGACATGAAGAAATGGATTTTCTGAATTGTAGAGGTTTTCTTTTTTAATTTATTTAAGATTTTTTATGCTTTTAAATTCATAGTTGCCACCCTAACACAAAGAAAACAATCTTTTCAAATAAATGAGCCTAATCTATTTATAGTTTTCTACTGTACTCTTATTCTGGCACATAACCTTTTTATTGTGCTCAAGTTGTAAAGATGTGCTAAGAAATTCATTTCCATTATGCTATCGAACTCTTCATTGTGCTCAAAATTATGACCTCAAAGCAGAGGATTTAAATAATAAATTCATTCATTACAAGCACAATTGCACAACCTAGATTTTTATACAATTACAAGATCTTCTCGTTTCATGTGTAAACTCAAATGGTTTTAAATGATTATTGGAAATTTTGATCCTTGAAACTTCCTTGGTATCCTAACCGATGTATCAGTAATGACTAACGTTTTGAAGGTAATATAATTATTCAAGATTAGGTAATTGCCTCCACATAAAGAGTTGACTTTCCACAATAATATGGTTGTGGAACTGATAATGAAACATCTTTATGTGATCATGTGTGAGCCAACCTTAAACAGTTCTTATTTCTTAATTATGTGGATCTAAGGAGATACTTGCTAGTATGGCTTCACGATCTAGTCACAGTCTTCTATTTTTATACTGAACCTGGAGTTCTTTACCTTTCCTTTTGGTAGAGTTACCAAACCCTCTGTGAGAAGTATCCATCCTTCCGTGAGAGATCAGAAAATGTGGATCTTGTGGTGGAAATTTCCCTTCAGCCATGGAAAGTTTTCAGACCAGATGGGGTAAGATGTTTTTGTTGAAGACATTACTTTTACAATAAGCAATTTATTGATGGGATCTTCATTAACTGACCCACCCATTCCTTCTCACTGTTTTGTGTAAAAGTTCCATATATTAAGTGTCGGTATTAGATTGAGATAATCTTTAGTTCCATATGACAATGACCAATTTTTTTCATAGACTGAGAACCCAATTCCAAGTTTCTGTGCTCCGACTCATACTTAACGGATTATTTGCTATATTTCAGGTCATTTTATTTTCCGACATTCTTACTCCTTTGTCTGGTATGAACATACCATTTGATATCGTAAAAGGTAAGGGTCCTATCATATTTGATCCAATTAGATCCGCTGCTGATGTTGAGAAAGTGAGAGAATTCAATCCTGAAGAGTCAGTTCCATATGTTGGGGAAGCTTTAACTATCCTGCGAGAGGAGGTCTCACTACTCTGTTCATTTCCGTATATTATTATCATTGTTCGATGAAATTATCATTTATTATAATTTATTATAACATTACACAGCATTCTACCTTATCATTTATTATAACATTACACAGCCTTCTACCTTATCATTTATTATAACATTACACAGCATTCTATTTGATGAACGATTGAATGATATGACTTAGTTCACAATGGAACAAAAGGAATAGAGTGAACGTCATAATTTACTTAAATGTTTCTGTCCTTTCGCTTTATGCCTTAAAAAATGTTGACCAAGAAATTCTCATTCTTTCCAGGTAAATAATGAAGCTGCGGTTCTTGGTTTTGTCGGCGCTCCTTTCACCTTGGCTTCTTATGTAGTTGAAGGAGGTTCTTCGAAGCACTTCTCAAAAATAAAGAGATTGGCTTTCTCAGAACCCAAGGTGTAGATGTTTGCTGATAGTATACCAATCTTCAACATGGTATCTGACTTATCTGAAAGAGGGATTTTGTTAGATCTAAATCTCCTAAAACAATTTATCCTGCAAATATTGACTAGTAGAAAAAGAAGACATATTTGCTTAATATGAAATATTGAATATAATCTGATAAATATCTCAACCAAGGATAGAATCTTTTTACAAGAAGAATGCACTCACTCTAGTAGAATAAAACACAATAAACATGAATGAATACCCATCTCCTTCTGTCCCGGCTAATTTATATTATTGCCTCCTAATCCCTTTCTCTTCTCCAAGTTGTTGGTTCTAGAATTCTCTTGACTCGATTTATCCAGGCCCGTGATAATAACCCCATCATTACTTATCCAGCCCAATTTTCTGAAGTACCTAACAGATTTTAATTTTCTTTTAAAACACTGGACGATTTTCACTAGTTTTCCAACTGTGTTAGAGGGTATTCCTCTTTCTGAAGGGTGTTCTCTAGCACACAACAGATTTTGATCTAATACTCATAAACCAGAGTCTAAGAAAATGGTGATGATGAATGGCTATTGGATTTTAGGCAATTCATTTTCTTCTACTTGTTGAGGAACACTGTTTTTTGCTACAATTCCACCTGTTCTGATTAATAAGGTGGGGTGATTCTCGAACTTAATAGGCAGTATCTTGAATTTGAGTTATCTTCTTGTGTTTATGACCTATTGATGCTCTTGTTGGGAATTGTGCAATGGAAAGGACTACCTAATAAGGATTATGATCTAGTTAGTCAAATTATAATGTGGCCTGTGTTCACATCATAGTTTAGATTAAGGTATGAATAGATGAGTGAAAATCCTCTAGATTGGGAGGTCGTCGGCTTCTCAAATCTCTATGGTGGACAATATTACAATCATGCATTGGCTCTGTGATGAATGATTAATTTGTTGATAAATTTTACAAGCTCTTCTACCTTAAATGCTTGTCTTTTGGTCTTGGGTTTTCATCTTGAGCTTATGGGTACAAGGTCATCTATTTCTCGGTGCTTTCCAACCAAGGAATATGTGTACCGAGTATTGATCAATTACTCATTTAACTTATGCTTTGAATATAGGTCCTTCATGCACTACTTCAAAAATTTGCAACCTCCATGGCGAAATATATTCAGTACCAAGCAGACAAGGGAGCTCAAGCCGTTCAGATATTCGATTCTTGGGCCACAGAACTTAGCCCCGTAGATTTCGAAGAGTTCAGTCTACCTTACCTGAAACAAATAGTAGACACTGTGAAACTCACCCATCCCGAATTCCCACTAATTCTTTATGCCAGTGGATCAGGTGGCCTAATTGAGAGACTACCACTAACCGGTGTAGATGTTGTTAGCTTGGATTGGACAGTGGACATGGCTGAGGGAAGGCGTCGACTTGGCTCCAACGTGGCAGTTCAGGGTAATGTGGATCCTGGTGTTCTTTTTGGCTCAAAAGAATTCATCACTGACCGTATACATGATACTGTGAAAAAAGCTGGTAGAGGGAAACATATACTGAATCTTGGACATGGCATCGTAGTAGGTACACCTGAGGAAAATGTTGCTCATTTCTTCGAAGTTGCTAAAGGTCTTAGGTACTAGACATAGGTACAAGGATCGAGGATGGGTTGTATTCGGACCGGCTTTTTTGTAGGATTATTTGATTCGTTTTTCTGCATTTTTGCTATTTTAATGCAGCTTGAATATGGGAAAAGTTTACCGGAAGATTATGGCTATTGCTATTTTGATTGTGAACCCATGTATTTTATTTTGTGTAACATTTCGCTATGAAATTAGTTGTTTTTTCTAAATATTTCCAGGTCCAGGTTTGGCCAACATTGTTCCCTTGACATGCAATCTGTGCATATGTATGAAAAGTTTTAGTGCTAAATATATTTTCTTTATTTTGTTGAATAATTTTTTGTTACTTTTAAATTTATGGGTTTTTACTATATTTTTTTATGCCAGTAGTTATAGGATCATGTAAAAATTTAATAGTTTTGATGAAGATAAAAATATAAATTAGTAATTTAAAATTTTTTGAAAACTTTTGAGATGTGATAGTCATATTTGTTGAGAGTATGTGAAGTGGCCGATGATGCCTCGATGAAGCGCTTCGGTTATCGTGAAGAGCCTACTTCTTTTATTTTATTTATAATTTGGAGGTCCGTTATTAATCTTTAATAATAAAAATTTTAAATTTAAAAAATAGTAAAATAAAATCCAAAAATTATTAATACATCAGAAAAAAATATTTAATTTTTAATCATGTGCATTTTTGTTTTTTTAATTATGCACATTTTTTAATTATATGTGATTTTTTTATTATGTTTAATTTTTTTATTTTATTTTAATTATTTTGTTTTTTAAATACAAAGTTATTTAATTGAATAAAAAGTTCATATTTCAACATCATCTTTGCAATTTCATATCACCACCGAACATGAGACGAAGTCAGCATTCATCTAGAGCTAATTCAACATAAAAATTCTGATAAATTTAATATAGAGCAAATATGATGTTGAAATTATGATGTTCAGCATTCATCTAGAGCTAATAGGGGAAATTCTGATAAATTTAATATCACAACTTATGTGTTCTTCTCTCTACTCCCTCTTTTATTCCTCCTCCGGTAACAACCGTCAATAAATTCTTTTATATTTCTTTATTATTTAATCCCTATTTACAAGTAACGATATAGTTTTCTAATTATTTAATTTATTATATTATATCAATAATTTTAAATAATTATTCAAAAACTAATACTTATTAATTTTAATCATTAATTACATAAAATAATATTACATCGTCCATGTGAAATATTAGTTTACGAGTTATTATTATCGGGTCTTCTAATATCTTGGGCACTCTTCTACACTCTGCTTCCTCGCATCAGGGACAAAATCAGGGTAAAAAATTAATTATTTTATTTCACATATTTAAATTAAATCAGTACAATAAATTTGTATATTTTGAATAATTAGTTTTGAAATATACAGCTGGATTAATATATTTATCAACAATTAATTACTTTTAGATCAAATTATTATCTGTTAACATTTAAAGACACTTATTTAAAATAGTTTATAAAATGAAGAGCATATTTACCGAAACAAATGCGGTTACCTCGATAAGACATTCCTTTCATTCTTCCTCTATATTGTTTACGGAATCTAGTTCTTTTGGGGTTATAGTTGATGAGCTGATAAATTATATGATCTTATTTATAAAATAAGATGTTAAGTTTTTTGGGTAAACTTATTATTAGCATCTGAAAAATGTTGTTATGTTTGATATTATAAGATTTTTTTTATTTCTATAAATATAAAAAAATGACATCATTCTACAAAAAATTACAAATAAATATTATCGGACATATTTTTACATAAAAAAAAGTTTCAAAATATTATTATAAATATTAAAATTAGTTTATAATATCAAATTTTTAATGGATTATTATTTTTGAATAATTAAGAAAAATAGTTAATAATTTAAATTTACCTTTATATTATTTAATGCGTGAAAGATTATTTCACATAGTTAATATAATAATTGAAAATTTACAATTTACAAGATGATATAGTTGAAATATTATAAAATTGGTGGGGATATTTTGATCTTAATAAAATAATATAATGTGAAACAAATTGATGTGATCTAATTATTTTAAAACGACTTACTATTTAAAAAATAAATTACCAAATATTTTATAAGAGCTTATAAATTTTTTGTTTAAATCTAATTAATCGATCTAAGTATATTAATTTTAAAAATATCGATTAAATCAGTTTGATTTAATATTTAAATAAAATTTAATTTTTGGCATGGGCCATATCTACGTAATAGATTGGCCTATGCTTACAAAAATCTGTCGCAACCTTTACTCCTCAATTCTTCTCTGCACGCACCCAAGCCTTCGAAGAAACCAAGGCCGAATCTCACTTCGATGGCCTTCGCAGCTGCGTCGTCGGAAACCCTTTATTCACTATCCATGGCTTCGCTTGCTCAGAGTTCAGAGGTTGGGGGGAAGGCTCTTTTCTATCTCTTCGACTGATTACTCATGTGTATTGTTCCCAAAGCCTCAATATCTATATATTGCTATCAAATTACTGTTTTTTCGTAAATGATTGTATGAGGTATGCGTGTATCCTGTGTGTACAGATTTTGGGCAAGTGCATCCTAGCTTATCTGCCCGAACTTTGTTTCAGGATTTATTTCCGGTTGCCATGGAGGAGAATTTTGAAGTACTACTAACTGGAAGAGGATGGCATAAGGAAGATTTTAAAGATTTGACATCTCAACTTAAGGATCATGAGTCTCTTCTTAGGCTCAAGCCCAGGTAATTTATAAAATTCCTCCGCCTGCTTTTTCTATGCTTCATTTTATTCTTAATATTGTTTATGTTCATTCTTTTGATGCATGTTTTGTATATGAATCTGAAACATTACTTCTTAGATGGTTGATGGGTTTATCCTTGTCCAAAAGAGAACAAGAACGTGTAGAGGAAACCCAATGATAAGTATGCACAGAATTTTATGTTTCCTTCATTTTTGTTTTATATTATTTTTTTTTACATTTTTTGATGAGGTGATCATCGTGGAGAATTCTTGTTTTGGGATTCATTGTTGATCAAGAAAAGAAGTAATAAAGTAGCGTAATGCTAAATATTTGTACGATGCTGGCTGAAAAATTGAAATTCTATGCTTTACATTGTTTATACTACATCAAACTTGATAATTTACCAGATAACACTTTATAGATTGTGATAATCCCAAAAGGATTCCTCAATTTCAAGTGATGAACAAGTTTGGAGGCTCCGACCTTTATGTTTGGGCTTTCCTTTAGGATTTATGGCCTAATATTGGTGTTTCCATTGAGCATCATTACAGCTGGAAAGGGAGCAACTTGTTAAGGGTTACCACCAAGTTGACGCCAATGAAGTGGTTTGTGTTTATATAATACACTGGATTATGGTGTATGCATCTAATACTGATAGACGGGTAGATACTGTTTAGATTGGCCGCGAAGAGCTGAGTGTTGCGAGCAAATTTTCCAAACTAGAAAACAATAATTTCAGAACTTAATACTAAATTTGTATCTATGATCTGAGTATTTCTACCCAGCCAAGGGAATAATTCCTTTTACAAGAGAAAATATAATTCTCCTCCCCTAAATTCCGATAGCAAATAACTGAAAGAACATAACCCCCCCATCCCAAAATAACTACCCCTCTTTTTTATATTCTATTTCTATAACTACCCTATTTGGACCCAGCCCACTACCTTTTAACCCAAACCCGTAATGCTGAGTGCATCCCACAGCTCTAATGATTTGGCTTTAAAGAGGGTTTGAATATGGTTTTACTCCAGGTTAACAGGTGGCAGTGAGTTTTAAATTTTCACTGTCAAATATTTGATGTATACTGTGATGGTAACAACATTTTGAAAGGAATTAAGACTTAATCGTAGATGGTGAAGTAGGGATGTGACTGGGAAGTTGGGTTGGCTAAGGTTGGAGTTTGGATAGGAGGTTACACAAACAACCTTGCTGTTTTAGTTGGAATGTGTTTGATGACGTGTTTGTGTTTGAGTGAATAAAACTACTACTATTGAGTGAATAATAGTGGTAATGTGTGTTTACCCTTTGTTTTTGCGGGATTCTAGCTGAGTCAGTAATTAGAGAAGACGATGTGAGTTTTCTTTCTATACTGTGTTGTAACACTTGATTAATTGATTTTCGATTATTTTCATAATTTGCACCTAGATGTGTTGTTAATTGGGTGATAAAATGGCTTACTCTCCCTTCATTGTTTTTGTTCGGCCATAGGGGTGTATGGTTCAGGCGTTAATATTCTCATGACTTCCCTGTTGATTGCCCTTAATTAGTTTTTCTTTTGATATTCTGGGCCAAACTAAAGTTCGGTGCCAAGTAGCAGCATTGAAGTGAAAGGAAAAGACTAAGAATGACTTGGAGTCTTGGATATTTCGGAATTACTTTATAATAGTCTAGGCACCATATTCAAGGGGAGACCACATTACAAAATCTCAAGAAACTTCATTGGTATTTATTTAGAAACTAAATTAGTCAATATCTATTCCAATTTTGAGCATTATATACCCTCTCTACTTCATCTCCTCTAACCACAAACTTGTTTTTTGTTAGGAAAGTAAGAGCATACTTCCTGACTTAAATTGCATTCAATACTCTACAATTTCAAAATATCTGAAGAACCCTTGGCTTTCATTAGCAAGAAAATCAAATTTTCAAGAGAAAGAAGATTTAACCCCAGATTATTATTGAAGAAAAATGCACCACTTACATTATTTTGATCCTTCTATTGCATGCTTATGGAGTGGTTTAATTGCATACTTTGAACCAAGGTTGTAAATGGCGGGAGGCGGTGGCGGGGCGGTCAGTGACCCGCCTACTGCCTCGGCTGCCCAGGCGGTTGAATTTTTTAAAGTAATTTTTTATAGATAATCATATATAATCATGCAATATAATCACAAATAGTCATATTTTTTATGTAAGATATGTAATTAAATAATATTTAAGCACAAAGAAGTTCCATACAATATAATATCATCTAGATAATGTGCAAACTAACAAGATAATTAATAAAGATTTATTATCATATTAATGCTATTATGCTAACAAAGTAATATATTACTTTTACCAAAAAATTAAGTTTAAATTTCAAAGTTTCAATCCATTATTCATCATTAGAACAAGTACTAGACTAAACATAACTAATCTTCCAAATCATCCACATATGCACCATCTACTACATCCATGATCCTCTCATAATCGGATTCAAAATCAACATCTTCTTCATTCTCCTCCTCCGATGTATCTAAATCTTCGTCAAGTTTTCTAATGAGGATGTTCCTTGCACTCCTCCTTGGTTGTAGCACTTCATCCGCTCCCGAGTCCTCCGCTACCCTTCTCCAAGTATGTCCTGAACCCGGCTCGACCTCATCTTCATCACCATCATCAACAAGCCAACCTTGAGCTTCACTAGCTTGAGAGGATAGAAGCAAATCTCCACCCGGCGGCAGGCGGCGGGCGGCATACACTGTGTGGTGAGCTTAGTGGTTGAGACTTGATAGTGAAAACCAAAAGTAAAAAAATAAAGTGGGGTGTGCTAGGGTTTTGAGATTTAAATTAGTTGACTTTGACTAGGTTTTTAAAATTGTTGACTACAACTTAAAAATTTTGATTGCCCGCCTCCTCGCTGCCTCGCCCACCTGCTTACCGCCTCGACCCACCTCGACCCGCCTCCCCAATGCCGTATAGCTTGGGCCGCCTAAAACACCCGCCTTATGCGTAGGCGGTGCGGTCCTAGGCGGTAGGTGGCCGCCTCGACTGCCATTTAGAACACTGCTTTGAACGTATACATGAACTTACATTCTGCATATTGAAGTTATTGTCTTATGTTCTGGAATTGTAATGTTTAATTCCAGGTGAACTATGATGACATAAGAAGTTGCATAGAATGAGGATATAATGTATTTAACTGCAAAACGGAACACTATGGTGTTCTAGAGGATTTACAAATTTTTAATTCCGACGATGTTCTCAAATCTGTATTCTTCCTTCTTGATGATATGACAAGTAAAGGATTATATTCTTTTGTTGAGATACTCACAGGGGGGATTAGTTAAATACGGAAAACCCAATTGGTTTTTGAAGACGATAATTGGAGAGTTTCTTCCAAAAGTTGTTGGTGACAAGGACATTTCCAAAACAAATATGAAGCATATTTTTCAACTATTGAAAGATGTGACAATTTTTCATGGGTATCAGGCAGTTTGCACAACATCTTCTGAGGCTTATTGCACTGCAGGCTTATTGACATTATCAATAATAGATCTCAATGTCCACGTGTCAGAAGATTGTCTTTTTCAGAAATGCATCTATCAACCCAAGGATTAATGAAGGAAGAAAGAAATACAAAAGGAGGTAGAACATGTATTAATTTTCAGTGCTCCAGTGAAAGAATTTGTATGGTACTTTCTACCTGAGCATGCTTTTGATCAAGATTTTGCTCACGCCTACATGGAGGTTTTAGAAAATAGTGATCTCCTCTGTATATCAGATGACGATGAACATGTAAGGGAGAACCCTCAGGATTGTGGACATTATTCTCATGTTTCAAAATGCAGCTCAGAAAGCATCTGTGAAACTTCGCCTGTATCAGCAGCTAAGTCAAATGGCTTTTTCCCTCTTTTGTCCCCAAGCAGTTAGTTGGATGTACCTCTAATATCTTCGCATGCCACAGAAATGGATCCAGATAAAACCCATAGTTTTGTTCTCTCCACAAAATGCAGGGACTCAAAAATACTAGATTGTTCATGCACAGATAGGAAACCACACCTATCAGGATGTATTGGAAAATGTGGACTGGTTTATTATGATCCTCTTAAAGTGACAATCAAGAAAAATTTATTTTCTGTATCTCACTCACCTGAGACTAGCCACAATGAAATTAGAGGCGGCAAAACGACAAAATACTCATTTGCCACCCCAAAATTAGAATTTGCCGATGCACCAGTTGAACAGAAAATCCATTTTTCCTCAGCAGAGCAGTACTGTTTTCAATACCTTGAGGTGCAGGAAACTTGTGATGCCGTGAGTATGGCCGCCTATCAGTTTGTAGGTCTTATGTTGGACGAGCATGCTAAGATGGAAGGCTTAAAATTATATCAATGTGATAGACTATAACTCCGAAGTAGTAATGCTTCGGTTCTTGAAGATTCTGAAAGTAAAGGAAAAGTATCCACGTCTGCCATTCTGCCCTTACATTTATGATGCGAGGTTTTGATGATTAGCATGCCTTAGGCTTTTGAGTGATTATCTTGCATTGTGCTTGCATAATTTGGTGAAGGTCAAACTTTGGTTTCTATGGGCCATATTTTATTTTTTGTGCAAACTATAGGCTGAAAATCAACTTTTTGAAGTTTTTAAAGAAAACATGTTCGATGATGATTCTCGGTGGGTTCTGGTGGACTACTTTGCGAAACCTATTTCCTTTTCATATATAAATACCATGGTCATGAATTTAAAATATTGTCTGACTTTTATTTCAGTAGGCGTCCACGTTTATTTGCCACTAAAACCATGGGAAGTTCATGTCCACTGCTCACTACCTTTACAATGTACCACCGTAACTATTTGTTGAGAATTTGATCTAAGTTCTTCCACTACAGTTTTACAAAATGCTCATACCCATAGAGGCTGTTAATCTAGTTCCTTGTAAATTCCTCATCTATTTTCCCATTTCTGCATGTATGTACTAAGCCACCTTGGCCGCCTCTCCAAAAAAAATTTCTTTCAAAACAAGGTGTGATGTTCTGCTTACGGAGGACTTTTTTTTGAAGGATCAGATATATAATTTGTTTTGAACTTGTCAATGAGGATTCATAAATAGGCATATGTTGGATTATTTGATTGTCATACGTGTGTTTTTTAAGTAAGACATAACATATAGGCTTAAGTTTTTTTCGAACAAGGTTTGTGTAATGTACATTATCAAGATCCCTTTTTAAGAGCTTTCGTTTTCAGGTTTATTTCCTTTTTTTCTTGTGCTTTTATAATATTGAGTTGAAACTATGTTGCCGCATTGATGTCCAAGTTAGTATGTTTCCACATTTTTTGAACACACATCAGCAATTGTTTGATGAGTGGCTAAGGTTTTTTATTAGGATGGAATCGTATGTCTTAAGTTGGTAAAGTTTATTACAAGTCAGTCTAAAGGTCTAAACCTGATGAAAATTTGCATCACTAGTTAAAACACGTTCATAGATCAAGGGCTGTAGTTGGTGTCCTAAGTTGTGTTGTGAAATTTGTTGATACAAGTTGGTTATTGTTATGAGCTACACAGTTAAAAAGTATATGTTTTGGAACATAATTTATTGCTCTGGATTGAGGGGAATGTGGGACATTGACCAAGTTCCCATTCTACCCCCCATTGAAACTTGGTTGATATTTAGTTTCTTTACCTAGTCATCAGTGTGTTCGAAGTCCTTAAATATGTGTTTGAATTGCTTAAGTGATGACTCAATGTGATTTATAAGTTAGAAATTTCAACTGGTCAATTTACCATTATGATATAACTCACTATTCTATTTTTTTCTCCTCCAGAATCCTCACACATTTCTTTAGCAGCCAAGTTCTGGAGAATGCTGAAAGATGTGCTGAGATTTTTATCTAAAAGCTCATGAAATTGTCGCTTCTTGAAGGTCAGTCTTGTTCGTCACAGATAACGCCCCCACAACTCATAACATTGAGTCAAATTCTGCTGACTGATCAAGAACACTATGATAAGCTGTCAAAGTCCTGCCATGCTGAATCGTGATCTAATGAAGCACATTTGAGCTCTTTATATAAAAGGATTCTTGTGCGGGAGAATCGTCTTTGTGTTAATGTAGTAAGTTTTATGTTTTAAAATTGAACAAAAAATACCTTTCCTGACATTGCAGAATCAGTCTCATGATCTCACTTTTACAATCAAGGTAATATTAACAAGATAAAGGAAGGTGACCAATAAAAAGATGGATGGCTGGAGTTCGCCCACTGACCATAAGGATTAGATTCTATGATGTTGGGTGTTGGAAGGAGAAGAGCGCATAAAGTTGGAAGTTTCTAAGGCCACACTGCATTGTAGCATTTTGGTAATAAGCAAGAGGATGTTGCAATCAAGGTAATATTAACATGATAAAGGAAGGCGACCGAAGGGTGGATGGCTGGAGTTCGCCCACTGACCATAAGGATTAGATTTTATGATGTTGGGTGTTTGGATTGAAAGAGGAAAGGAAAGGAGAACGCATAAAGTTGAACCTTTCTTAGGTCACACTGCATTGTAGCATGTTGACGTTCATCAGATGAGGCAGAGGGCTCAACATCGAATCCATGTTTCGGAAGACATGCATAAATGTGGGTCCGTTGTTCTGGCATTACTTGAAATATTGTTTATGTTCTTGTTCAGCCATACCTCAAACATGGGATACTACTGAATAAACGGTAGCCTGAATTATGTAGCAATGGAATATTTCTGAATTTGGTGAACCTTTGCACGATATTGCCAGGTGAAAAATGAAGCAGTAGTGCTGTGGATCTTTTCACATTTCTCTTAATAATCCATTTTGTTGGTGTGGCGACTACACTTCGAAAGCAGATGATGTCCATGGCCATAAATTTGCAGAACCTAAGCAACGACTTCCAAGCATAAAACTGTGGGCTTCTAAGGTCTGAGTCAGCCAGACCGAGTCTACCTGAAGATAAGGTGAAATTAGCTACCCTGATTTCCCACCGATTCCGTGTATATAAACCTCCAAAGGTTGTAATGAAACCCACGCCATCTCAACCCCGAGCTCTTTTTTTCTCGACGGATTCGAGCGTAAACCTCGACAAACCGGCATCACCCCGAGGTATTTTTTGATTATCCAGTGAGCACTTTGAAAAAACACGGCATGTAAATGATACGTAAATTGGTGGGATTTTTGGTTGTTAGTTACAGTGTTAGGCCAATTGCACACACATGCGGTACTTGAAGACGTCCCCTTCAAGAAAAGGAAGATGAGAAAGAGAGATTCAGTTCCATTGAAGTGATTAATAATCCCCACTCGTGGATTGAATCAATGAATCCAAATATTGGTTTCAATCATATAATTTGACATTTCCATATTCATAATGCAATGCATCCCATAATTTATTCCTATATTTCCATAAATATCATCTGGTCTGGTCAAGAGAGCATACTAGCGTGACGCTCGCGTTGTTACATCGGAGGATCTCCTCCCGTTGGTTGTACTACTCTTCTGACGAGTGAAAGAAAATCCCTTGTTTTGGGGTTAGAATCCAACTCAAAATATGAATTACTTGGTAATGCAAATTTTGGTATGTATATTCCGAAAAAATGTAGCAATTTTGGAGAATAACTCAAATCTTTCCTTTGAATTGTAGAGCTTAAGAATATGATATTTTTGAGATGATGATTGGTCTCACTCGCCTTGACCACTTTGCATAAAGGATAGTGTGGCTTCTCTGGAGGAACCCAAGCCTGTAAGCCAATAGCATCCACACAGCTAATAAATTATGCCCTTTTGGTGAGGTTTTGAACTGATGCGTTCCTTTATTTCAATCAATATATTCTTATTTTCTATCAATCATCTATAACTATAATAAATATTATAAGCATGAGAAAATTTGAATTAATTTCAAACTAATTTTTTAAAAAAACAAACTGTACAAATACACAATATACACATAATAATATACTAAGTGTGTGTATCTTGTGAGACGATCTAACGGATAAATTTCGTGGATCAAATATCTTATTTGGTCATGCATGAAAAATATTACTTTTTATGCTAAGAGTATTACTTTTTATTGTGAATATCGGTAGGGTTAACCCGTCTCATAGACAAATATTCGTGAAATCATCTCACAAAATACTTACTCGTATATATGTGTGCGCGCTTTCAAATGAAAGTGGGATCTTTTTTCACTACGTGCTTTTATCCCAACTGCCCAAAGATTTTTTAAAAAAAAAAAGGAAAGAAAAAAGAAAAAAAAAGTAGATGATTACGATGGTTACCTAAATAATTCTCTTAATCATTTTTTTCAAGGGAAGCTCTCTTAATCATTAAGAATAGATATGTGTGATTATTCTATTTTTTGTGCATATATAATTGTCATGATTGTAAATGTTATATGTAAATAATTGAATCCGGAGAGATCTCATCCTTCACCATATTATTTAGACAAACACGATACGCTTATTCCTTGTTTTCAATTTTATTTTGGAGTTGTAAATATTTGAAACAATTTTTTTTTAAAAAAAATTGTTGTATATATATCACATCAAGTCATCAACCTCTCGAGTCATCCATCAATGAAATTAGTTTTATTGTAACTTTCAAACTCGACATTACTTTTAGGAAAATTGTTTTGTTTTTTTTTTAAAAAAAAAAACGTTCGTGATTTTGGTTATGTATGTAATCAAATTTCAGTCTTAATTATCTATTTTTATTTTTTTTGGTAATTTTAGTTTTTGTTCCAATGTGACGATGAATTATGTAATGTCATATCAACACTCTCGATGTAAAATTATTAAATTTACAAAAAATAAAAGATACATGACTAAAATTGAAATTTGATAAAATCGAAAACCAGAATCTCAAAATGACAAATATATAAGATAAAAAATACCTTTTTCACTTATTTTTACAACCATAACAAAAAGACTAAACTAGTGTGTGGGTATCGTTATCTCATGTTCAATATTATGTTTTAATTTGGTGTTCTTGGTATATTGACATATAAGAAATGAACGACATGCCATTAAACATATGTCTTCCTACTCCTAGACATAGATAATGTAAATTTTAATTTCCACACAATAATAAGTCGTCAGACCAATTACCTAAAACATTGCATGTTGTGTCAAAGCATTGTTGTTGTAAGATGCATGAATACATAATAAGGGACTAAATGTTTTTTTTTTAAAAAAAAATCATGAATAAGAACTAATAATCACCCCTACTTAGTCATCAAAACACTATTTTTTGGCGGCTATATATTTACAAATACAACCTATGACAACTACACCTAAGTAACTTGAAGTGGTTGAATTTTATAATTGATATCAGAGTCAATATCATATATAATGATTCATGTTCGATTTCAATAAATTGCAAGTTGGCATGATTATTATATCGTATATATAGTCACACAACAATAATAATTCATAACGAAAGATCGATAAATTGTGACTAGAGATGTCAATGGGGCGGGTATGACTAAACCCAAGACCCGTCCCATGAAGAAAACTTTGACACATTATCCGTCTCACCCCGATTAAATATTCTTCGGACCCGTCCCACCCCGAATACGAAATGAGGCCGGGTAGACCCGCGAGACTTGTGAGACCCGATTTTTTTTAATGAAAACAGTAATCTTCTTATCACATGACTGAATTATAAAACAAACAAGTCTCTAAATACAACACAATAGAAAACTAATAATCCTCCAGCTCCAAAATCGCCACAACCGAGAATTATATCCTTATTCCAAAACTAATAAATCAAGTTTTTAGTACATACTCACCCGGTGATCAGTGGTGGTCGGATGGCCGCGGTGCTGTCTGCTGATGGTGGCTGAAGAAATGAAAGTGAGAGTCTGTGGGAGAATCAGAGATGTCTATGATTGAGCCTTGAGGTGAGCTGCTAAAAAAATAAAAATTAATAAAACTAAAACCCTAGAGTATTTATATTCACATATATGGGGTGGATATAGGGTAGGTATTATAGGACCCATGACCCATGACCCGTCCCATGCCCAGACGGGTCTGAAAAATTGGACCCGAGACCCGTCTCATGACCCATTTAGTATGTCCAAACCCACCCCAGACGGGGCGGGTCCATTGCGGATTTGGGTAAAACTCGGATCCATTGACATCCCTAATTATAACTGGCCACCCGATTCAGATGCTAATTATACAAAATTTCAATCCATTGTGAAACGGAAAACATGGAGATGTGTATTTAAGAAAACTACTTATTTGAAAGGGCAAGTGCACTTAATTTTCTTTACATGGAAAGGAAATAATTTAAAATTACATTAATATCTCAAGTCTCCTTTCACTAAACAAAGGATAGCTGGGTCCATCTTTGCAAGTGAAAGTAAAGTGAAGACAAAACAAAACATGAGGAACATTCAATGTCTATCTTATACCATTAAAAGTATAATTTTCAATAATTATTTACATTATTATTGTCAAATCATTTGAACCAATTTCACTTTTGCCTTATTTAATTTGGATTGTAATAAGTTTCGATGAAACCCTATATTAATTAGGAAGTTGATGTTTTGGAACACCCTAGAATTAGGGGGAGGGAGACTTTGTATGATTCTAAGATGAAATTTTTATATTTAAAATTTTGGTTTTTATCCATTGAAAATCTCATAATTCAGATTGGACCACAAAAAATTAGTGATTTAAAATAGAGGAGGTGGCTCAAATATTTGTTGGTTTAGTTCGAGTGTTTTGTTTTTGTTTTTTTATTTAAAAAATAATAATTGGTTTTGCTTGAGTTACGTGGAGAAATCATGCTCCGATAAATGAGGGCCTTCATGACAAGTGGACCCATCTTATTGGAAAAAAATTTGTCATTCATATCGTCTCACTCGTTAATTCTATGAAAGATAACTATGATCCAATCCAAATTATGAAAACATATTATTTTTTGTGTAAAAATATTACTTTTTATGATAGAGATGTATCAGGTCAATCCGTTAAACGATATATACCCCGTTTTCACGGTTTAGGCTGCTCCCATTTCGCTCGCCGCTACTACGGGAATCGCTTTTGCTTTCTTTTCCTCTGGCTTATATATATATATATATATATTAGATCGTCTCACAATAGAACTATTCTTTATTTGTGCGTGTTTGAGTAATTTTAAAAGTTTTTCTTCCAAGTTACTTATTTAATCAATCAGATGAAGATTCAAGAGACTTACGTTCACTTATTACAATACTCGAAAAACATAGTCAATTTATTCAAACGAAATTTGTTTTGTTTTATTTATTTATTTTTTTTTGAAAAAACATTAATCATTTTCCATGATTAATTTTCTTCTTACCCACGTACACGACGTAAATATGATCATTTTTTCAGAATCTTTCACAATGTTTTTTTAAAAAAACATTTTATCATGTTATTGTAAAATAAAGTACTTTAAATTTTGAAATAATTAGATTAAAACACTTTTGAAATAATTTTATTAAATAATTTCTTACATTATTTAACATCTATACTAAGAATTTTATTTTCTTTAAACAAATTCAAATATTCATGTTAGTCCAAAAATCATTTCCCCGAACTTTTTTTTCAGCGAAACAAACCTTTATTTTCTTATATCAATCGAACAAAAACTATAATCGAAGAAAATCATGTTTCATATTTTTTTTATGATGTGTAAATCCGCAGCTGCTATTTGTCGGTACGTACCGTGTAAATTCCGGACTAACGCAATATAATACAAATCACATTAATCAAGTAAACCACATTGATAAGCCCTATGTGATAAGATCGTTCGAAAAAAATGTTGGCAAAAAAAATCAAAATTTTGATCTTTGTTCAAACATTCACATTTTTTATCAACAAATAATTGAGAGGTCCAAAAAGTTGTATCTTTTTAATATTGACAGAAAATTAATTTGACCATTTTATAAATGGCGATAACGAAAAATTAAATTAGCTTATTTATTTATTTATAAATTATTATTATTTTTACTACATATTGCGTAATAGAATTTTAGTTTATTGGTACACGCAGGGCCGGATCTTTTATGAGGCTAAGGAGGCCACCGCCTCAAGGCCCGGTCCTTGAGGTGTCCAATATATATATTTTGAGTTGATGATCTGTTGAAATAAATTTTTTTTTCCCAATATTAAATAAAAAGAAGAGTAATCTGATTATTTTTTGTTTATAATTGATCAAACTCGATCTTTCCTTCAAGTTCGGTTTGAACAATTTAAATAATATCAAAAGACTTTGGGGCATTTGTTGAGTTTGGAGAAGTTAACGAGTTAATCTTTAACTAGTTTGATGAAGTATTGTATAGAACTTCAACAATTTTTTAAGATGCTACAGTGTTTGGCAAAATTGAATGATTTATTATCAAATACTTATATACTTATAAGAAATTTGTTAAATATCCTAGTAACAGTTGCATAAGTAAAAAAAGCTTATTGAAGTTGAAGATAATAAACATTTATCTTCGATCAATAATGTCACAAAATAGACTAAATGAGCTAGCTATGTTGTTAATTGACAAAGAAATTATTCGAAAACTAGATTATACAAATTTGATATGATTTTTTTCCCTTTAAAATAGCTAGACCATTTTTATTTATGTAATTATATCAAATATTTATTGACTTGTTTTTTTATGTAATATATTATTTCTTGTATTTATTATTTGCTAACTGAATTTTAGCATTATTTATAGCAACAAAAGAACCCATTTTAAAATTTTCGCTTCAAGCCTCATCGAACATAAGTACGGCTCTAGGTACACATAACCAAATTTGTTAATTGGGATGATCTGACAATATTTAGAATCCAACTCTTCAAAACAACATTATACGGTCGAATAAATTATAGAAATAATTTTGTCTTCAACGGACACAACCGATAAACTTTATATTTATGTATAGAGAGAAAAAATTATCGAGTATAAATTGTTTTTTTTTTTTAATGGCGTGGAACTCATAACTGTTATTTTTCGATATGTAATGAGTAAATTTTTAGACCAACACAATATCCTGCAAATCATGTTATTTATGTTAACCACATTGGGCAAGCCCTGCGTGACAAACTCGTCCGATAAAATGTTGGTAGGAAGAATCGAACTTTTGATCATTGATCAAATGTTCACATATTCTATCAGCTCGAACACTTTTTTTTGTCGGAAACACAATTTGAATTTGAAATCTCTATAATCTGAATAGCATTTTCATATTCAATTTCACACCTGCGGTAATGAATAAAGATTTGTCAAACGTTGAATTTTTTGGTAGAGTTCATATTTGGCAAAATATTATTTTGATTGAAATCGCATGTCCGCGTCGAGACTACAGCTGTAGTTGGTTATAATTTTGAAATTTTCAGGTTTAAATAATAATCAAATCCCTATTTTCATGGCATGGTAAAAGCTTCCTTTGACCAAGGAATCATAAAGTCAACCATCTTATCTGTATTCAACGTTTAATATCATAAAAATTCTTAGATGGCCAATAAAATAAAATACCGATTTTATCGGGATGGAATAGCATTTCTACCGTATAAATACATAGATATTTATTCGTGAGACGGATCAACTATGTTCATATTTATAATAAAAAATAATATTTTTTTATAAAAGACTCAAATAGAAGATATGTCTCATAAAATTGACATATGATATTGTCTCACAGGATTTTTTTTTTGTAATTTTAATTACCTACAAGATTTGATTGCCAAACGAATGAAAATTAAATATAATTGAAGTTCGATTAAAGTTGACTACCTTTTATTAACTAATTTGCATCAATTTGGTGAGGTGTTTTTTAATTTTACAGAAATACTGTAAATATCCATTTTATTTTAAACTCATCTCAAACTTAATAATTAATTTTCATTTGGTTTTATATTGATTTGGTGAATTATTAAATTAAAATTATTGTTATATCTTTATTATATTATTGTTAGATTTTAAATCTGATTTTTCTAACCATCTAACTATTTATACCGCATTTTTATTAATTTTTTGTTTTATAATTTTTCACAATGTGGTAGTATTAAATAAAACAGAGGGACATGTTTCGTTCCTTAATTTTTGGTACTTATAATTAAGATTTATAAATTAGTAATTAAAACCAATTTAATTAATGTTAAATATTAATTTTTCATATTAAATAAATAAATTAATATATAAATATGTGATGTCTAAAAATAGAATCAAAACACAATATAAAAAGAAGTTCACCGAACTTCGAAAAACTAGCTAGTTCAGATACCAAAACAAGAATCATAAGATCCTCCGCCACAATGGACGTCGAGTCAGGCCCGCCGCCGCCGCCAACCGACATACAGTCCACGGTATCCTGCCTCAACTCGTACGTCGCGAAAACCCGAATCGGAAAACGATTCAAGCTCAAGGACAGGAACACCACCTTCACCACCGAGATCCGTGCCGGAACCACCACGTTTCTCACTATGGCCTACATCTTGGCCGTCAACGCCTCCATATTATCCGATTCTGGCGGCACGTGCTCGGTATCCGACTGCATCCCTCTCTGCTCAGATCCCTCGGTCTCCCCCTCCGACTGTGTGAACAATTCCAATCTCCGCCTTATTCAACCAGACGTCACCTGCAAATTCGAGCCCGTCAACCCCGGCTACGCCGCGTGTTTGGAGAAAACCCGAAAGGATTTGATCGTCGCCACCGTTGCTTCCTCCCTCATAGGCTGCGTAATCATGGGAGTTTTCGCCAATCTCCCGTTAGCTTTAGCACCAGGGATGGGCACCAACGCGTACTTCGCCTACACCGTCGTGGGCTTCCACGGCTCTGGCACTGTGTCCTATCAAAGCGCATTAGCCGCCGTTTTCATCGAAGGATTATTATTTTTACTAATCTCCGCCGTTGGATTCCGTGCCAAGCTTGCAAAATTGGTACCAAAGCCTGTCAGGATTTCTTCCTCTGCCGGAATCGGATTGTTTTTGGCTTTCATTGGATTGCAGAGCAATCAAGGCATTGGTTTAGTAGGTTACAGCTCCTCCACATTAGTCACCCTGGCGGCTTGCCCCAGTTCATCCCGCGCATCCTTGGCGCCGGTGACGACATTTGAAAACGGAACTGTTTCGTTGATCCCCGGTGGTACAGTATCCGGTGATATACTCTGTTTGAATGGCAGAATGGAGAGCCCCACATTCTGGCTAGGCGTGGTTGGATTTGTGATTATCGCTTATTGTTTGGTGAAAAACATTAAGGGAGCTATGATTTATGGGATTATCTTCGTTACCGCTGTTTCTTGGTTCAGAAACACTAAGGTTACAGCTTTTCCAAATACTCCCGCCGGCGATTCTGCCTATGATTATTTCAAGAAAGTGGTTGATATTCACAAAATCGAGAGCACAGCCGGGGCTCTGAGCTTCAAAAGCATCGGAACCGGTCATTTCTGGGAAGCCCTGATCACATTTCTATACGTAGACATACTAGACACCACGGGAACCCTCTACTCCATGGCACGTTTCGCCGGATTTACAGACTCGGCTGGCAATTTTGAGGGGCAATACTTCGCGTTCATGTCCGACGCTTCGGCGATCGTGGTGGGTTCTTTGCTAGGGACATCGCCGGTGACGGCGTTCATTGAGTCGTCGACGGGGATAAGGGAAGGAGGGAGGACGGGGCTGACGGCTTTGACTGCAGCGGGGTACTTCATGCTGGCTTTCTTCTTCACGCCGCTGCTGGCGTCAATCCCGGCGTGGGCGGTGGGGCCGCCGCTGATATTGGTGGGCGTGCTGATGATGCGGGCGGTTGTTGAGGTGGAGTGGGATGATATGCGGCAGGCGATTCCGGCGTTTGTCACTTTGCTTTTGATGCCCTTGACTTATTCAATTGCGTATGGTTTGATTGGTGGGATTGGGACTTACATTGTTTTGAATTTCTGGGATTGGAGTAAAGAATTATTGGGAAAATATAGGAATAATAATGATAATAATAATAATAATAATAATAATGGTGAGGTTAAAGAAGTTGTATAGATTTATTACATTGTTTTTCTTTCTTTCTGTTTTTTTTTGGTGTTGAAATTCGATTTTAGGATCCCATGTAATGGACAATAATGTAATTTTTGAAGTACAATGTCACATTTTGTTCCTATTTTGTATAGTCTTGGTTTTGTGTTCCTTAAAACATTTGAGTCGTAGTGATATCATTTATACAAATTTCGATAAAAGTGATAACTGTTCGATTTTATAATGAATGACGTATTCAATTGTTATGACTTTAAATATATAATTATTTGGGAGCCTCGACGAATGATCCAAACATATATGATTGTTAAAATTTTGAGTTGCATTATTGATAGTAAAAACACAAATCAATCTTACATTTGGTATATTTTTTAGATGTTTCTCATTTGAAATGGTGATTATATATACACCGATCAATAATTTTATAATTTTTTTACTTTGTTAAAAATTATTTTCATCTACCGCACTTCTTTGCATTGAGGAATTAATGATCAATTACAATTTAGGTATTGTATAAGTCAACGGAATATATTATACTTTCATATATTTCTAATTTAATATTATTTAATTTAAATTATACCATCTTGCTTTTTGAATATATGACAATTGTTTTTACTTAAATTAAAAATATACATAAATAAAGACCGTATATATTGATGCTCATTTGAATCATTTCAAAAAATAAAATATATCTTTCAGTTTCACAAAACATTTTTTTTTTATTTCTTCCAAATGAACACAAAAAAATGTACATAAATAAATACTATATGTATTTGTTTATAAAATTAGAACAAAAAACAATTTCTTCTATAAACAAGCAATAAGAAACCGAATCAATTAAGAAGCAAAAACATAACAAATCGACATATTTTGTCTCAATATATTAAATTTCTAATTGAGTACCATTTTGTTTGTTAAAAATTCTAATTATTTATTTTCCAAAGTAACATACCTTCCAAGGTTGCCATAATTAATAATAATTTATTCCTAATAATGTGAATGGTCCTGAACGCCGAATAAATGCTAGTCGCTTTCTTTGGCCCAAACTGGTTCCNATAAATAAATAGTATATATATTTGTTTATAAAATTAGAACAAAAAACAATTTCTGCTATAAATAAGCAATAAGAAACCAAATTAATTAAGAAGCAAAAACATAACAAATCGACATTTTTTTGTCTCAATATATTAAATTTCTAATTGAGTACCATTTTGTACGTTAAAAATTCTNAAATAAGGTTTTAAATGATAGTAGTGGGATTAGTGAAAGTTTTTTTTACAATCAGGACTCACGGCTGGTCGAATCTGGATTCGAAATCACGTTTTTTTTATTGAGAGATATTTATGTTATTATATTTATTGAGAGACGTTTATGTCACTACATCATATTGATATTGAGAATTATAGTGAAAGAAATTATTCACATTATTTATGATATATTTGGATGAAGTGATTTGTAATTAAAAAATTCAAATTCAAGAGTTAAATTTTGGGCTAATTGCATCAACACACACCATGTAATAAATCAAAAAAACAAAAAACATCTTATGTAAAATTAATAGTATTTTAGACCTCGTGGTTTTTAAAAATCAAATATAAAACCCATATGAGAGGGGTAAATATACTTAAATTTTTATAACATAAAGGTGAAATGTGTTTGATTGTTTAAAAGTAAGAATGTATTAGTCTATTAATATTTTTCATGGTGTAGATGAAACCAATTTCGAAATTCCACAAATATCTAATTATTTATTTTCCATACACAAGTTAATCAAAATTCAAAAAGAAAAAAAAAACTCATTAAATAGCCTAATTAACCACATGTTAATCCAGCTTACAAACTACTAAAAAAATCCCTTGTTACTAAAACAAACATAAGTACCGACGAACTCCTTATTTCTGTACTTTCATAACATTTTAAAAATCATTTTACTAAAAAAAGGAATTTGATTTAAGACAAAACACAAATGATTGAAAAAAATAGATATCGAAGTTTATTTCTTGATTAACTGTATGAAAGATCTGGTTTATTTTTATTATTGTTATTATTTTTTTTTTATTGTTTGGTTTGAATTTATTTGTATTTGTGCTCTAATTGTATTTATCGCCACACACAATTTAAGAAATTCCGCCTTGGTCGGTCCCAAGCCCAGTTAAAGGAGGAGGATTGCGCCAACGTAAAACTTTGGTAATTTTCATGCATGCACTCCCCCTTTAACTATTTTTCTAATGCTAGGATGTTCCCCAGAAAGAAGGTGTTTCAAGGTCTGACTGCAACATCTTGGCAAGGACTGCTACCTCTCCAAAGGGACTCAGGTGTAGTGTCAAATATGAAAGGGTTCGACTACGAGGACCGCTACATCTCCTTAGGAACTCGAACGTAGTAGTAAAAAAAACCTTAATATTATACTTCGCATTATTTATGCATCTCAAGTAAGATTAGATGAAGCTAGTAAACAAAAGTTTTATGAAGATCAGGATGAGATGGTTCAAGGAATTCCACCAAAAAAAGAATCTTGGTCGTGAAAAACGAAGTAGAAAAGAAAGTGATCGAGATCAAAAGAGCCGTCTGTATATTACTTTACACTTTTAAAAATGAGTAAAACTTAGAAAAAAAATGTGGTAGCCAAGAAAGTGGTGCAATAAACTAAAGATAAAGCTTTTGCAGACTTTTATCGAAAACAAGATACAATATAAGGGAAAACTAGATCTATATAATAGCTAAATCAAGAGAGTGGAAAACAAGGGATCTCAATCAAATAAGATGCATTAAAGATGAGTCAAGTAGGGTGTTAGTGAATTACCAGGAAATAAAAGAGCGATGAAAGAAGTATTTTCATCACCTTTATAATGAAGGTCAAGATAATCAGCCTCATAGGAAATTCAAAAAAATGTGTTTTTATCGAAGAATTCAAACTTCAAAGGTAGATGAAGATTTGAAAATGATGAAGACCGAAAAGACAGTAAGACCTAATGATATTCTTATCGAGGTAGCCATTGGATGACTTGCAAAGCAAGTTAACAAGATATGAAGAACAAAGAAAATGCCCAACCAGTTGAAAAAGTATAGTAGTTCCCTTGTTTAAAAACAATGGAGATATACAAAACTCCGTGAATTATAGTGACATTGAGATAATGAGTCATACCATAAAACTTTGGGAAAGGGTGATTGAAAAAAAATTAAGATAAAAGAGTACGTAAGGTGACAAAAAATCAATTCGGATTTACGCATGGAAGGTCGAAGATGGAGGCTATACACCTCCTTAGAAGAATGTTTTGAGAGGAAAAGTAATACTTAAGCATGTTGTTTATTAACCTAGAAAAAATATTTGACCGAGTGCACAAAGAAATTGTGTGGATGGTTTTAGGAAAGAAATATATAAGAGTAACATATATTGAAATCATCAAAGATATATTACAAGGACGTAGTGACACTCAGAAAAGATTAATTGAAGGGTTTCCTATGAGAATAGGACCATGGGTGGATCCATGATTTTAGGTTTTTGGGAGGCCGCATAATAAGTGACGACAATGTGCAGTGGTGTTGGAGCTACCAATTTCCTGTGGGAGTTGCCATTTTCGCTCTTTTAACTTCTGGTCTATGCGATTTTTGTTACTACTTAGAACACGTGTTTAAGCCAGCAGCTTGTTAATGTACTTTCTTCAAGGTAAGCAAAAATGTAGACTCCATATCATCCAAATGATCAGTAATTTATGGGTAAAATTATAGTTTTGATACTGTACATTTGTTTGTAATGGCCCAACCATTTGTGAAATTATCCGCTTTGGTCCGTGATCTCACGGTTTTAAAACACGTCACAAGAGGTTGCTACACGCTCATTTAGATGTCCAGTATCTCTCCCGTGATTTGGCAATGTAGGATTTCGCCTATGGTCAACTTGAACCCGACCTGATTATTTTTTCGGGCCAGATTTCAGGTTCAACTCGATTTGACACCATATTTGTCATTTCATATACTATTGTGGTTGATTAATTTATTACATATATGGTTTGTGTGTTTTTTTTTGTTGTCTAATATTTTGTATACTTATATAGGGTGATTCTGGATGTATAGGGGAAGGATTGAACTACATACAATATTTTCTTATAAAGTACGAAGAACAAAAATTGAAGGCACAAATATATTAAAGCAGAATTTTGAATGCAAGAATGTGGAAATATATTAAAGCAGAATTTTGAAAAATTCATATTAAGCTAACAACAACCTGTTGCATGCACCTCATATTTTTATTAAACAAGCTGAGAAGCAGGGGAAAGCAGCTTGGAGAAAGATTTAACATCTAAAGTCAACCAAAATACATTATTATATGTTGGTTTAAGTACGCAACATCCAATGACATATTAAAGCAAGAAAATCCAACTTGAAAGGAAGATTATTTTTAGATACAAGAAACAAGGGTTTACAGAGCACTTGCTGAAATCAGAGGCTCTTGTTGTCTTATCACGCTTCCTCCTATGATATTTATCACCCAAGTGAATCCAAACTAGCAAAACATAAACAAATCAATTTGAATACCATCACCTCACATAAGATTGTTGTTGCTGCTCTCCGTGTTTTCCTCGCCTTTTATCTGTTTCTTGTCCTCATGCTTCTCATCCTCATTGTTCTCGTCCTTGTTCTCATCTTCGTTTGCATTCTGCTATATATTATCGCATTTAAGCGAAATGACAAGGCCCCGATCAGGTAGCAGTTTCATAATAAACAAATTTAGGATTAGCCTATCATAATGAAGAGTAGTTACGATAATTCAATGAGTAAACCATGTTTACCAAATAAAAAGATTTGTAATATTGAAAGAAAAAGTATACTCTTAGCATATTACAATAATAAAAATGCTAACCTATCAAAACAATGAATTTGACACATGTTAAATATACAAGTTCAGTACATCATAACCATTAGTATAATTATGAAGACAAAATATAAAGAGGGGTCATACTTTTTTGACTGAAACAAAAATTAAGTCTAACATATGCAACATATAAACAACAAATATACATTGTAATAAGATGATAGTTATGTAATGGATATTCGTAGAAACTTACCTTAGTACTTTTGAAATGATGTATGCCACCGTTCAAGTCTTTCATTTCAATGTCCTCGCCATTTATCTGGAACCGATGTAATTTCGGCGTACTTAACGATCCCAAAGTGAAAATTTTCATCAGGGGGCAATCAGTTATTTGAATATCGACAAGTGATGGCAACTCAAATGCGTGCTTCCATTGGCAAAAACTTCTCAACTTACAATTGACTTCAATATCCAAATATTCCAGATTAGGAAAGACAGAGTTAACAGTTACATGTGTCTCATCCTCAATCACGTCAATCATCTCTTTGCAACGGTATATATGTAGTGTATTGAGATTAACAAGAGCTTTTGCTATTGAAGATGATATTAAGTTTCTGATGCCATCAACTTTAAATATAATCAAGGTCTCAAGATTTTGAAAGAAACTGATTGGGATGTGGCGACACCACATATTGTTTATTTTATCGGGCATGTTCCATAGATCAAGTGTCTTTAGGCCAATAATTTCAACCTGTAAAAGATAGACAAATTATATAATATTTCATCGATTGCTCAAAATGAAATCATTTTAATGTAAATGTAGAATCCAAATAGACTATAAGTAATCAAAACTGTATGAAAACATAATCACTTCCCATTTTGCTAGTTAACACTAAATTACAAATAGCACAACAATAAAATATCAACGATTTATTTGTTGATGCAACAAAACATTAAAAAAAATCTCAAAGAAATTCCATTTTAGCAATGGCCATGATTATAAAATAAAACAAAAAACAGTATATGAATCTTATACATATTCCTTATACTACTATTCAAACCCAATAACGATGAAATATTTGTTTCTCGATCTGTATATTAATTAGCATCTTGACACATATGACGTTATATTATTTAAAATACGAAGAAAAGACGTACCTTTTTATTGCAAAATAAATGAAGAGAATTCTGGTCGTGGGTGGCTTCTGAATCTATTGCCACAAAACTATTCAGCCTCGGCAAATTTCCAATCAACAACTCTTCCAGCTTTGGAAACTTGATGCTTTCAACACCTCCGTAAAATGTTGTCAGGGATGAGAGATTCTCCAGTCTCAGTACCCTCAATTCTTGGAATATGATGTGGCGATTTCCATCATCCCTAAATATTTCTTCTATATTGTCAGAACCACTAACGACGATCTTCTCAATCATGCCGGCAGGGAATTGGTCGATTTTGGTTCGGAGATTTGGGCAGTTTCCGATTTCTAGTTCTATCAACAGGGGGGATTTTATGATTTCAACTCCTTGGGTGAAAGCTAAAAGGTTTGGCAGATATAACAGTGTCAGTGCCTTCAACTTTGGGAACTCAATAACAGAAGCCTCTGTGTTGCTTTCCATTTCATTCCACAACACTTGTTCAATCGTATCACATGAATGTATTACAAGGCTTTGAAGTTGTACAAGACTCCTTGCTGTTGCCATTGAGAAGAGATATCGTAGATTGGAACAATCTTCAATGCTTATGGTCTTGAGGTTGACCAGTGAAACATTCTGATTTGGACTCTTCCACAAATATCCCAACTTGGGAAGATAGTCAACAGCTAGTGATTCTAGAGTTTGGAAGGAATTGGATCCCTCTGGAATTGGACCATCAATTATCTCTTCCAACTCTCCGAGATTTCTCAGCCGCAGGTGCTCCAACATGGGGAGTTTGCAATCGATTGCATTCATCAATTTCTCCACCGTTGAACAATTATGAAATACGAGCTCCCTCAAGCTTTCAATCTCTCCTAGATTAAAATCGTTTGAACCATCTCCACTTAATGCTAGTGACTCGGTGTTCTTTCCCAGTCGCCGAATCCAATTTCCTACTGTCACGTCTCTCGGTAATTGGAGTGTGATTCTTCTCTCATGCTTCTTTCCATCAAATGAATATCGGTACTCAGAAGCACATATTCGTTATCTTCTTAACTGCTTTGAAAGCAATATCTCTTGGGCAACCAAGTTGGGATCAAATATATCAATCTCCAAGCAAGTCAAATTGCCGAGAGACTCAAGTTCTGAAAGACTAGCATTCCTTTCTTCACTTACATTTCCCTTTGCTTCCCATTTGTTAAAGCAATCAACTATCTTCAATTCCTCCAACCCAACCAAGCTTGTTATGACACCAGCCACTATTCTTCGGAGTTCCAAGCAATTCCTCAATTCTAATAATCTTAGAAATTTCAATTCCCCAACATTTACTGGTAACTCTTCAATTTCGTGACAGCGCCAGACGCAAAGAATTTCCAAACTTGCTAACACTCCAACAATTGATATGTCTTTCACCTCACAATTTTCCAAGTGCAACTTTCTAAGTTTTTTTAGGAATTCCAGAGAGGATGGAAGTGATTGAAAATTTTGATGTGAAAAATACAAGACTGTCAGCTCCTTCATTCCTTTAAAACAAATATCACTGACATCAAATCTTTCAGGAAATTCTGAATAATTGGAATTCAGAATCATCAAGAGACGAAGATTTGGAAAATCCAACCCAACAGGAAGCTTGGCATTGGCAATTGAAATGTCCACTGACATCCAATTGCAATTGCGAGATGAATCTTTACTAGACAAATCCATCGAGGACACATTCAAAAACCCTTGCTTTTCTTTTGAACCAATGAAAATAGCAACATCACGAACAACATCATGCATTTTTACCTCATTTTCATCGCTACCAGTCATCAATAAAGAACGACTTCTAAGCCTCTCCAATATATTAGATGTTCTGTTTCTTCCATTTTCAATTTTGTAGATTCCCTCAAACATGCGTAACACAAAGCTGAGCAAAGCCAAGTCCTCAATCCGGATGTTATAATCTTCGGGAAACAAGCAACATAGCAGGAAAAGGGACTTTTCACTTTCATTTTCCAAGAAATCGTAACTCAGTTTCAGAGGCATATAAACATCTTTCACAACTTCCGGGAAATTCGTTGGGTTAGCTCCTCTCAGTTGTGAAAGTGCATCTTTCCATGTCTGTATACTTCCATCTTTCAGAGCTATACCAACGGTTACAAGCGCAATTGGCAAACATTTGCATTCTGCTGCGACTTCTGCTGCTATGGGACGCAAATATAAATCATCAACGCAATCACCAGATTTCTCTCTAAAAAGTGTCCAAGCTTCTTTTTTGTCTAAGACTTGTATTTCAATAACTTTATTGGCTTCCATTTTTCCACATACATTTTTGAGCCGAGATGTCAAAATAATTTTGCATCCTCCATAAGGAACTCCTATAGCCTCCGGCTTAAAGCTTTTCCAAACATCATCAAATATTATGAGTTTCTTCTTCGAATCCATTAGCCTGGCGCGCAATTTATGTGCTCTACCATCCAAAGTCTCCTCGCTCAAATCCAAACGTAATATTTCTGCAATTTGCTTCTGAATTTTAAGCTCGTCAATTTGTTGACTGACAACTACAGTCACAACCTCGTCAAATAACTTCTCTTTTCTCACCCTATCCTCCATTCTTCGCACCATAGTTGTCTTCCCAACACCTCCCAAGCCCCAGATCGCTATCATGTGGACATTTCCATCTTTCAAAGACTCCATGATGTCTTCCTCGATGCGTTTTCTCGATTGAAACTCCGGAGTTGGTGCGTGAGAGACAGATACCATTGATGCCGGAGGGGCTGGATCAGCAATCCTAATCGAATTTCCTTCTTTTCGTAGTTTTGCGATGCCTTCTGCTGTTTCTTTGGCACTCTTTCCCACCGAATACCGCGGGATTATATTCCATCGCTTAAGATCATCGCAGCCCTGCAAAATCCTCGTCGCCTCCGCAAGCTTCTGAGTGCCTTCGTTTGACCAGTTTGCGACCTCAGTCGTAGCACTCTCGGCACGAAGCCGAGCCTCTTCAATATTTCCCTCCATATTGCGCCTTTCCCTTTCCAAACAACCGATTTCATCCCTCAGGCCTTGAACATTTCCGTCGAAGCACCACCAATAATTGATAAGGAGCTTGACGGGAGGCCAAATGACCTCAGTAACTATGACTTTTCCAACATCTTTTACATATTTAAGCGGATTTGAATAACAGTCTGCCATTAGAAAACAAGCGAATGGAGATGGAAAATCCAACGTGGATCTGTTCCCTTATGTTATCTGAAACAGAGAAAGATGGAATGAGATTAAAGAAGAAATGGATTTCGACGTAGAATAGTTGAGTTAGATACCATATGCCAGGCCCAAATGACCTACCTCTTCTCATTGCTTTCATTTAGATACATTTATTCAAAAATTTGCCGACAAAATTACTACTTTTTTGACAGCATTCGACAAAATATTGACAAATTTTTCTCAACAGTTGCACATGAAAGCATTTTTCTCTCACTTTTCTTCCACTGAAACAGAAAAGGCGATGAGATTAGAGACGGGGTTGACTTGCACTGTTCCTACAGTACCGTCTATGTCAACACCGAATGGTCCCTGATTTTTCTGACAAGTTCAATCTATTTAGATTATTCCATAAGTTCCTGACAAAAATAGTACATTTGAGGCATTTTAACATCAGATCTGAATGAACGAGAGATTAATGCAAGGAACTCACTCTGCTGCGATCATGACCGAAGGAGTACTGCTGGAACAGATTATGGTTCATGAGAGATAGATACCATTTTCTTCTTCTGCTTCTTACACAAAACCAGTAATCCTTGATTTGTTTTGGGCAGGAAGATAATTAAGTTCTTGTTTCGGCTCTTGCAGGGAGGAGACTAAAAGGATCTTAGAGTCAAGTGATGTAACTCCAATGGGCCAATTCCTTTTCATTTCCATAATTATTTACGAATGTATATATTTAATATTATTTTACGGTGATAAACAATGGATTGATAAATATTATTCAAATTAGGAAACTGACATTTGGACTTAATAAATATCAGCATCATACAATATTTTTCCTTTACATCACCATTATCATCATTATAACTACCTACTTGGCACATGCGATGCGTGTGTACGGTTTTTTTTATAATTATCGAGAGCTTAAAGTGAAATTTGACAAATTATCGAGGGACTAAAGTGCTATTTGAATAGTTGTAATTTAAAAAAAAATAAAAAAAATGTTTTTTGTAATTTAAAAAAAAACAAAAATGTAATTGTGATATAAAATAAGAGCAAAATCGGGAAATCAAAAGACAGATCAATTTTTTTTGTCTCTATTAGAGAGATTCTTAATATATAGTAATAGATAATAGATATATAGTAATAGATAATAAGCAACTTTCCTATTATTGTTATTTGGAAAAATCAGAAACTCCTTAAATTCATTGAACCCAACATTTTCCCAAACTCAAGTTAAAGCCAACACATTTATTAAATTTTTTTTTTAAAAAAAAGCAAGTCTTGAAGTTTGCGTCGAGGGACTTGCTTTTTTTTAAAAAAAAAAAATTTAAATAAATTTTTTGGCTTTAACTTGAGTTTGGGAAAAGTATGGGTGTCAAAATGCAACACGACTCGTCAACACGACATGACCCAACACGAAAAAAATCAGGTTCGGGTTGGGGTTTTTCGGGTTCGGGTTAGTGCAGGGTTAGACGAGTTTCGGGTTGGGACAAGTTGGGTCGCGGGTTGACCCGAAATATTTTTTTTTGAAAATATTACCTATATTTTTATATATTGTATGTTTGAACAAAATTTATTGTATATTTATATGATAGATTTTCACCATTTAAAATANTTATTCAAATTAGGAAACTGACATTTGGACTTAATAAATATCAGCAGCATACAATATTTTTCCTTTATCATCACCATTATCATCATTATAACTACCTTCTTGGCACATGCGATGCGTGTGTACGGTTTTTTTTATAATTATCGAGAGCTTAAAGTGAAATTTGACAAATTATCGAGGGACTAAAGTGCTATTTGAATAGTTGTAATTTAAAAAAAAATAAAAAAAATGTTTTTTGTAATTTTAAAAAAAACAAAAATGTAATTGTGATATAAAATAAGGGCAAAATCGGGAAATCAAAAAACAGACCAATTTTTTTTGTCTCTATTAGAGAGATTCTTAATATATAGTAATAGATATATAAGTAATAGATACTAAGCAACTTTCCTATTATTGTTATTTGGAAAAATCAGAAACTCCTTAAATTCATTGAACCCAACATTTTCCCAAACTCAAGTTAAAGCCAACACATTTATTAAATTTTTTTTTTAAAAAAAAGCAAGTCTTGAAGTTTGCGTCGAGGGACTTGCTTTTTTTTAAAAAAAAAAAATTTAAATAAATTTGTTGGCTTT
>NC_133313.1:1564330-1573866 GCF_012295235.1 Primulina huaijiensis
AAAATCATTGTGAATAAATTGAATTTAAAAATTCTTATATCTATTTATATCACACATTAATATATAAACCTAAGTCCAGGTAATAAAAACTAAAAAATGAACTTATTCATCTTCAATGTACACAAATTATATAGTAAAGATATATGACATTTAAGACAATGAAGTAGAATAAATGTTCACATATAACAAAATATATACACAAGAAAAACAATAAATAAAAATATTTTTCTAGATATAAATAATTTTTTAAAACTTTTTACAGTGAGTTGGAGAAGATAAAAGAGAAAAAATATTAAATATTTTGGGATACACAAAAAAATAGAAATTGAAGAAGTGTTTGTCGTACTATGAATTCAGTTTTCAAATTAAATTTATACTATAAAGTTATATTTACCGTTCAAACTTTATAAATGCAATGAATTTTTCTCAAGATCAGAGTACATAAATGTTCCCGTTAAGATATTAAAGCAATTAGAAAAATTAAATATATTATTTTTCTGGAGGTAATATCAATAGGACATTAGTAATTTGATTGTGCTAATTATACTTATAAGTTGATATGATATATTAAAATAAGTGTCATAAGAGTCAGTAAAAAGATGATTTATTGTCAAAAATATTATTATTATAAATTGTAAATAAATGACAACATTTAATCCATATTTTTTAAAATCAATCAATCAGTACTTTTTATGTGATGATAGATTGTTATAATAATTAGGGGTGAGCATTCGTTCGGTTTTGTTACCGACCGAACCGAATTAGTCATAATCAGATCGAACCGAAATATTTAGCAATAACCGGACCGACCGAATTAATTTTCATAACCGATGAAAACCGAACCAAATTAAAATCGGTTAATTCTTTTGGTGATCGGATTAACCGATTAGTTTTAAAAAAATTCGTGATTTAACTTTAATTATATATGTAATTTTTTTAACACTACAGTCTACACAAATGCATTAAAAATAAAATCACATACATCACAAAATTTTCTTTAGAATTAGGGCTGATTTTAAAATTAAAAAGTAAAAAACTTAAATATATATTAAAATCGATAAATAATAAAAATTTATTAAATAATAGTATTTATTTTATCGGTTAATTCGATTAGCCGATTTCAAAATTTTAAAAATTGTAACCGAACCGAATTAACCGATATAACTGAATTTTTTTAATTTGAAAACCGAATTTTCGAATTAACTCGGTTCGGTCGGTTAATTCGGTTTAACCGAAATTTTGCTCACCCCTAATAATAATGTGTAGTTTATATGTTATCAAGTATAAGTGTCTAATAAATTAAAGGTGACTAAGAAAGTAAAAGCATCCAGTAGAAATTGTTGTCAATTTACATGAAAAAGAATAATAATCAAACAACATTGTAAATAAAAAATTACATATCATTGATTATCAAAAAAAATTGTAATAATTGAATATTATAATAAAATATATGTATTATTGAGAGAATATGACAAATAACAAAAGAAAACAATATGAAAAAAGATATGAGAAAAATTTTAGTATTCCAAATTTTTTTTGAAAATCTAAAAATATGTTTTTTTTTTTCAAATTAGTTACATATGCTAATTAATAAGAATTGTTTTAATCCATAGCCGGCAGGATTAGGAAAAGGGCATCTCGGTCTAATAAAAATAAGCATTAAACTTGTCGATACCCACGTAAATGATAGAAGCCAGTTATGTAATTATTAGATATATAAATGAGTCATTTCCATTCACCTTGTCTGTATTTTATGTATCTGAAAAATTATCTCATGCTAAAAAGATGAGTGTCAAATACAAATGCAAATTATCCGTAATTAATTATAGAAATTTTTTTATTAACACGCCCAATAGAAATTCAAAAAAACAAAACAAAACAAAATATAACGTGTATAAAATTAATTTAATCAAGCATAAAACCCATTGCAAATGCGGCATATGTAAGGAAAAATGATAGTCCGAAATCTGTAAAAAAAAAAAAAAAAAATCAATATCTTTTCAACAATCAGATAATTCACTCGATTTTCAACCATCTTACCAATAAAAATGAAAGGAAAACAGAACAAATAAATAAATGACAATGCATTGAAATCTGCAAACGCACTAAGAGATTCAAAAAAGAAACAAAATTGGTAGAAAATTTCTTTTTCCTACACTCTATTTCTTTTCTCATTCTATGCTTCAAGTGCTCGTTCTCTTCTTCACTTGTTGTTGTGCACTGCACTTGTTAACAATAAAATATTTCAGTTGAAACATGTGTATCTTAAAAATGTAACAAAACCGATGGGAGAGAAATAAAAACGATGAGATTTGTCACGACATATCAAGGCACTCAAAATAGAATACACATACCATTTTCTTGAACTCCAAATATTTCTCAATACTTCAGGATTTATTAATTACAAGAGCCCATTTTACACTTCAGCACAGGTCGATTCAGAATTATGGACTGCCAAAATTCCTAAATCTAAATCGAGTTAATATATCCTAATTCTCTCCAAAAATTTCTAAAATATAAAACTCACTTCTTGTACCAAATAAAGCAAGTTTTGATCTACATACCAGTAACGAGCCTGGCTCGAGCTAGATTCTGAGCTCTTTGAGCATTCTTAACCAAAATGCCAACTAATATATGAAAATTTGAAGGGCGGATTTCTCATTTTATAGCATTCATGTGTCATCTCTTTCACTATAACTTCAAAGTGGACAACAAATAAAAAATGCTTGTTGCTAAATTAACGGCCCAGTAAAGTAACCCAAAAAATTAGTCGAGCTCGGGCCACGTAAACGAGCTTGAGCTCGCGAGCTTACGAGTCAAATACCGTTAAGCTCGAGATCGACTCGATAAGCTTCAAGAACGATCTCGAACGAGGTTTTTACCGAACCGAGCTCTGAGCAGCTCACGAGCGGCTTGGTTTACTTACATCCCTATTTATGTACATATTTATCTAAATTATAAAAATAATCTATCTTAAAAAGAATAATCATTCAATTAGAACGTTATTTTTTTATAACACTATTTGTTATATATAAACTTAAATATTCCTACATTGTATCTTTTTTACGAGCATACGACTATCGATTGACTGTATCATTTGATTCGAAGTGATTTTTTAAATTATATATCATCACGATCTTGGAGTAATGTATTAACATTCTCTCAAAATGAAATCAACTTATGTCACCTATTTTAGGAAAGAGGCTTGAGCTCGAACTCATGTGATAATGAAACCTCTATATAATTAAAAAAATGAAATTATTTTATCAAGATATGTAATTAAATCGAATTAACAAATTGAATTGAATAAATCCTCAATCAATAAGTATATATTGAGAATGAAATAAATTACTGAAATTAAATACTCTTCGAGGAGTGTATTGGTTCTAGACTTTTAATGACTTTTATGGAGCTCAAAAGTCTAGAGGTATTCAATCTAGACTTTTATATATTCTATAAAAGTTTAATAGTATTCAATGTAAACTTTTGTAAAATTTTAAAAAGTTATATGGTATTCAAAATTGACTTTTAAAAACACTACAAAAGTCTATAGGTATTCAAAATGTCAATAGACTTTTAATGACTCCATGAAATTCTATTAAATACAAGAATTAAAGCCTAAGATATCACAATAAAATGTCATAAATGTCTTTGATTCAACCTAAAGATTTGGATGTACATTTAATCGAAAAATATCTCAAACTTACATACTCAATACAAACACTAAATTTTCATTATTTTCTCATCCATATATTTTTTATTTTATTTGTACTTTTTTAAAAAAATATTTTTTTGTTTCTAACAATAGTTTTAAATCAAAATTATTAGAATAATTCATTTTATTTTTGGAGTTCCAATAAAAAAACCTCATAAAATTTAAAATTAGATTTATTAAAAAAATTTAAAAATTTATTACACTACGTAACAAAAAAAATATTTTATTGACCTATAAATTGAAAATATTAATTATTTTTAATTAGTAAAATCTAATTTTTTATTAATTATTATATAACATTTGATGTTTAATTATTTTCAATAATTTTAATTAACCTATCTTGATTTTGATTATAACTCAAAATTCTTGCACATGATATTTTTCATTATCAACACACATATATAAGAATAACTATAATAAATTAAATATATTAAAATTTTATAAATTTACACTAATTACAGATATTTTTAACATATTTATTATTTATTGCTTTCATTTAGATAGATTTTTCCCAAAGTGGCCGGCAACATTTGACCCGTGGTACTTATTTCTTTTTTTTTTTGGATTATTGTGTCAGCTCTCTTCCTTCTTTTATTAAATTTCTAACTGAGTATCATTTTGTTTGTTAAAAATTCTAATTATTTATTTTCCAAAAGTAAGATTCCTTACAAGGTTTCCATAATTAATAATAATTTATAATTTATTCCTAAAAATATGAATGGTCCTGAATGCCTGAATAAATGCTAGTCGCTCACTACAAGAAAAAAGCCTAACGACAACGGTGAAAAAACGTTGTCGTATGTCTTGAATAACCGTTGTTAAAGCCCCTTTGTTTAAAGGGTTCGCTCCAAGACAACGGTTTTTCACTGTTGTGCAAATAAAATTAGCGACGGATTTATGCAAAGCAGTCACTAATTAGCGACGGTTTATTAAACCATCGCTAAAAGTAGCGACGATTTTCTATAAAGTCCGTCGCTAATTTTAGCGACGGTTTTTTATGATTTCCGTCGCTAATATTTTCAGTAAAATAAAAAAATTTTACTTTTAATAATTTTAAATAAATCTAAAAAAACTTACAATTTGACTATGCTATTAATATTCATTAACTTAACTAACACTTAAAAATTTATCAAAAATTAAAGCGAAAAAATTTACTCTAAATCGAAACTAAAATCGTGTAAGAGAGAAAAATTTTAAGTGTAGTGAAGTGATAAAATCGTGTAAAAGAGAAAAATTTTAAGTGTTGTGAAGTGGTGTGGAGGGAAATGGACCGAAAGTGCAGATATTTATAGACAATTTGCGATGGTTTTTGCTTAAACCGTCGCATATTTTAAATTTACAACGGTTTTGCTTACGACCGTCGCTATATTTAGCGACGATTTTGCTAAAACAGTCGCTAAAATGAGCGACGGTGAGCGACGGTTTCAGAAAAACCGTCGCTCATGTAAAACATGCGACGGTTTTAAGTAAAACCGTCGCTAAATTTAGCGATGACTTTAAGCAAAAACGTCGCTAACCGTTGTCTTTTTGCTTAAAAAACGCACATACGACAACAGTTTTTACTAAAATCGTTGTTAAAAAGCATACGAACCGTTGTCGTATGTGCGTTGTTGATTTGGTTTTTTCTTGTAGTGGCTTTCTGTGGCCCAAACAAGTTCCAATTATATATATATATAATATCTAATATCTATATATATATATATATATAGATATTAGATATTATATATATATATATTATAAAGTTTTAAATGATAGTGTTGGGATTCCGTGGAAAAAAAATGATAGTGTTGTTAGTGAAAGATATTTATGTTATTACACTTGTTGAAAAATATTTATGTCACTATATCACATTATTTATGATATATTTTGGATGAAGTGATTTGAAATAAAAAAATTCAAATTCAAGAGTTAAATTTAGGGATAATTGCATCAGCACACACATCATGTAATAAATAAAAACAAACAAAAAAATCTTATGTAAAATTAATATTATTGTTTAGACCTCGTGTTTTTTAAAAATCAAGCATAAAACCGATATGAGGGGTAAATATACTTAAGTTTTTATAACATAAATATGAATTAATGTGTTTGATTTTTAAAAGCTAAGAATGTATTACCCTATTAATATTTTTTAGGGTGTGTAGATGAAACGGATTTTGGAATTCCTCAAATATCTAACTATTTATTTTCCATACATAAGTTAATCAAAAATTCACAAAGAAAAAAAAAAGATTAAATAGCCTAATTAACCACATGTTAGTCCAGCTTACAAACTACTAAAGCCGTAATCAACAATTAATTCAAATTTTACAAAGAAACACCTACAAAATCTGTTGTTATAAAAACAAAAATGAGTACCAACGAACTCCTTATTTTTGTATTTTCATAACATATTAAAAATCATTTTACTAAAAAAAATAATATAATTTAAGACAAAACGTAAATGATTGAAAAATATAGATGCGAAGTTTATTGCTTGACTCACGGTATGAAAGGTCTGGTTTGATTTTTTTTATTTATTATTGTTATTATTNGCTACATCTCCATAGAGACTCAGGTGTAATGTCAAATATGCAAGGGTTCTACTGCGAGGAAAGCTACATCTCCTTAAGAACTCGAATGTAGCAGGAAAAAATCATTTATATACTTCACATTATTTATGCATCGCTAGTAAACAAAGGTTTAATGAAGATCTGGATGAGGTGGTTCAAGGAATTACACCAAATAAAGAATCTTGGTCGTGGGAAAACGAAGTAGAAGAGAAAGTGGTCGAGATCAAAAGAGTCGTCTATATATTACTTTACACTTTTAGAAATGAGTAAAACTTAGGAAAAAATGCAGTAGCCAAGAAAGCGATGCAATAAACTAAAGATAAAGCTTTCGAAGACTTTTATCGAAAACATGATACAATATAAGGGAAAACAAGATCTATATAATAGCTAAATCAATAGAGTGGAAAACAAGGATCTCAATCAAATAAGATGTATTAAAGATGAGTCAAGTAGGGTGTTAGTGAATTACTAGGAAATAAAAGAGTGACGGAAGAGGTATTTTCATCACCTTTATAATGAAGGTCAAGATAATCAGCCTCATTGGAAATTTAAGAAAATGTGTTTTATCGAAAAATTCAAACTTCAACTGTAAATGAAGCTTTGAAAATGAAGAAGACCGAAAGGACAATAAGACCCAATGATATTCTTATAGAGGTAGGAATTGGATGACTTGCAAAGCAATTTAACAAGATATGAAGAACAAAGAAAAATCCCAACCCATGGAAAAAGAATAGTAGCTCCCTTGTTTAAAAACAATGGAGATATACAAAACTCTGTGAATTATGGTGACATTGAGCTAATGAGTCATACCATAAAATTTTGGGAAAGGGTGATTGAAAAAAATTAAGATAGAAGAGAAGTAAGGTGACAAAAAATCAATTCGGAGTTATGCATGGAAGGTCGAAGATGGAGGCTATACACCTCCTTAGATGAAATGTTTTGAGAGAAAAAGTAAGACTTAAACATGTTGTTTATCGACCTAGAAAAAATATATGACTGAGTGCACAAAGAAATTTTGTGGATGGTTTTAGAAAAGAAATATATAAAAGTAACATATATTGAAATCATCAAGGATATATACAAGGATGTATTGACACTCAGAAAAGATCCTATGAGGATATGACCATGGGTGGATCCAGGATTTTAGGTTTTTTTTGGGGGGGGGGGCGCATATTAAGTGACGACAATGTGCAGTGGTGTCGGATTTCCCAATTTCTTGTGGGAGTTGCCAGTTTCGCTCTTTTAACTTCTAGTCTATGTGTTATTTTCCTAAACTTTATGTTTGAGTGTGAGAAATATAAAAATGAAAAAATTTGAGAACTAAAGGACACAAACATTGAGTCTAACTAAGTGAAAAAGAGTTCACAGAGGAAAAATGTTTTAAAATTTTTGAGGGCTACGGAGATCAGCTAATACTAGAGAAATCAAATTTTAACTTAACTAAAAACCTAATTTTTTTGTCATTTTATACTTTATTTTTAAATTTTAATTTAAACTACATAAGAAATTTCACTAATTTTTTAGATCTTTTTCAATATGAAAAAAGTGAAATAAAATAAATTTAAAAATTTAAGTTTTAGTTTTATAAAACATCATGTTCATACTCAACGTCAATATATAAAAAGATAAAAGTTAATTAAACTCAATAATAGAGATTGAAATTGGCTCAATCGAAAAATATTGAAGATAGACCAATTAATCTACCAAGTCCATGACAAAAAAAAAAAAATAAATAAATAAATTACTTGAATTGAGGGGGCTATAAAAATCGAAACATGTACCACTTGTTATAGATAGTTATGTAAGCGTCCAGCCATCTGGGTTGCACAAGTACTTATTTACAAAGCCAATTTATTTTATATATGTGTGTATATAAAATTTACATACTAAACAAAAAAATTCATATGCACATGAGTAAAGATTAGAGTCGCGGACATGAGAATACTTAGGTAAATGTGCGGACATACAATAATGGATAGACTAATAAACAAGTATATTAGAGAAAAAGTTGGAAATGTACCTATCGAAGAAAAATTGAGGGAGACACACATGAGATGGTATTAACACATACAAAAATGACCGATAGAGGCCCTAGTTAGGAGATGTGAACAATGAATAATACCCATATTAATATGCGAAGAAGGAGACTAAAAAAGACTTGGATAAAAATGATTAAACATGATATGTATTATCTAAATATAAATGAGAATGTACCAAGAGATAGTCGATAATTACGTTGGAGGATCCATATAATCGATTCCTACTTAGCGGGATAAAAACTTGTGTGTGTTGTATTTGAAATTAAAAATATTTTAAAACCCAATGTTTTAAAAATTGAGCACGTGTTGTTCCCTTTGTGAGAGATTTATTACTTACATTTTATTTTTTAAAATACAATATTTTAAAAGGTCGTTAATTTATATAAGAAATTAAACAAAGATGTGTATATGTTATTACTTATTTGTTCGTCTTTGAGATTCACATCTTATGCAGGCACACAAGGAACCTTGTTTCCTATTTCACTCAGTACTTCTCGGAGAAGATGAAAAAGAAATTTTGTTTTTCTTTAAAAAAAAAATCTAAACCATATATACTTAGTTCAAAAGTACTATTTTCACTTTTTTTAACCAGTAAAAAAATTAAAATTGAAAAAAATAGATAACAGACTTCGAAATTTTTTGAGTGATAGCTGGACCCCAAGCCATAAATTGATTGTTGAAATTTCTTGTAAATTATGATGAGTTAAAATATCTTAATAAATTTCGGATAAAGAAAAAACAATGATTCATACATACATAGATTTCAGCTATAATTAAAGACATCTTTACCGCTATAAATACCAAGTTTATCAAAGCTAAAGTTGTACTAGCCTTATATTCAATACTATTAGCCCACATATTTTTCATATTTTCTTATAGTTTATCTGAATTGAGTGTTAGAGAGATTCATCAGAAAATTCTCTCATCTTTTTGTTTGTGTTTATTTTAGAGCTATTTGACCAGAAGGTCAAACAATCGCAAGCTAACCAGGGATCAACCTCATTAAAAAAACCTTAAATTAAATTTAGAATAGTTAGTAGTGAATTTATATATTTTTGTTTGAACATCTTATTTCCGTTAGGCGCAATTTTTGTATTATTTTGCGTGTCACCATCCCCACAAATAAATAAAAAAAGGTAAAAGTGACTGATTATATATAAAATTTACACATAAAATATACACAGTAAAAAAATACATTTTGTGGGAAAGGCGGGATTTATATTTAGCGCT
>NC_133313.1:1573966-1610806 GCF_012295235.1 Primulina huaijiensis
TTCATGAGTTGCACTTTGAGATCGGTTGTACTTAGAAGATCACTTAGAAGATCACTATAAACCTATAGGCACTACTATTATGTGCATACCCGCTGAATATGCAGTCGACTGTCTTTGGTCCAATTCGCTCTTGTTTAGGCTTTGGTATTTCAACCTTAGCTAGACACCCCCACACTTTGAGGTACTTGTAGGAAGGTTTGTGACCTTTCCACAATTCGTAAGGTGACTTGTCATTTTTCTTGTGGGGTATCTTGTTCAAGATGTGATTAGCCGATAGTATTGCTTCCCCCCACAAGTTTTGGGGTAGTCCTGAACTTATTAACATAGCATTCATCATATCTTTTAGAGTTCGATTATTTCTTTCTGCAATGTCATTCGATTGTGGTGAATAAGGAGCAGTCGTTTCATGAATTATGCCCAAAGATGTGCAAAATTCATCAAACGGTGCTCCGTATTCTCCTCCTCTATCGCTTCGAACCCTTTTTATTTGTTTGTCTAGTTGATTCTCAACTTCGGTCTTATAACATTTGAATGCTTCAAGAGCTTCATCTTTCGACTTCAAAAGATACACTTAACAGTACCTTGTATGATCATCAATGAATGTCACGTAGTATCTTTTCCCTCCTCTAGTTTGTACAAATTTTAAATCACCAAGATCGTTGTGTATTAGTTCTTGAGGAGTTGTACATCTTTCAATCAAGTGATAAGGCGCTTTGGTCATTTTTGCTTCAACACATATCTCGCATTTGTGTGTTGGATCGACGCTATGTTTAGGCAATAATTCCAGTTTCATTAAACGTTGCAAGGTATTAAAATTTACGTGTCCTAAATGAACATGCCATAAATGAGAACACTCAAGCAAGTAAATAGAACTTTTGGCTTTATTACTTTCAACAACATTTTGGCGTATAGCCATTACATTCAACTTGAAAAGGTTCTCATCGAGATATCCTTTTCCAATATTATAATCTGATATGTCAGTAGGGTTCTGATCTTCAAAAGAATGTATTGGAAATCTTCAGAGAATGACCGTCGAAAAGTCTGACTGATTTAGGAAAATGAATTTACCCTTGATCAGTTAATTATCTTTCATGAGTTGCACTTTGAGATCGGTTGTACTTAGAAGATCACTTTGGCTTGGCTATCAGCTCGGCTTGAGGAACATAAACAAATGAATAATTAGTTTTCCTTATTAATCCAGTTCAGCTAGACCTTTAGTAAATAATCATCTATAATCAATAGTGTTTTGTTAAATCATCAAAATTCAATTGATCCAACAACTCCAATTAACATGACCTCTCGTTCTCAAATGAATAGGGCAGTTGGATCTGGCGTAAGGGCATGATCCAACTTTGAAAGTTGGCAAGGCATAGAGTCAAATCTGTAATTGACAAACACAATAGAATTTGCTCCATGTTTAATTTAATCTTTTTTTGAGACTTTAATAGTTCAATATTGATATGCAAGCTTCCACACTCAACTCCTCAATTACTTAACAATCTAATTTATTTTTAAAACACACGAATTTCATTTATATATATTTTTATGTCCAAACTATTATTTTTCACATTAAAAATATCAATTTTTTTTATTAATTATATAGATCCGTGAGACCATTACACTGAAAATACTTGATTTTAAAAGACCTCGCTCACCCATATTAGGTTCCGTAAAAGAATGTACAAAAGCATTGAAAGGTTTGGGTCTACAATATCAACTCCTCCACCAAAACATCTTTATTTATTTATTTTTCAAAAAAAGCCCAAAAGCTTCGAACATGAACTGTTGATATCTGCTACAATTGGTGCCTCACTAGAAAAAGGCTCTGGAGTTTCAATGGCACGAACTACATTGGTAGTGTCTGTATCCACAAGCCAATGACTCTCGAGTCCCGATGCCAGAGGAAGAGGAAAGTGAGTCGATAGCTGCATCAACATTGATCTTATACCATCCAGATGAAACGGGAATACCTACCTCCCTGCGAGACCGAACAGAGGCCAAATGGATGTTACTTTCCAAACATGTATGCATGATCACCATCCTCAGGGGTAGTTCTGCATCCTCAGACACTCATAATCAATTTTGAGACCTCGTCGCAACAATAGCACTCCAACTGCTAAGGCATTATAAATAGCACACCATAAATGAATTGTGATCTTACTCGGTAACAACATACCCCACAATTTCTGCAAGCATTTGTGTATTCTGCCTTGCTCTGTGTTACTACGTACTTTCAACATCATTAGTCATAGCTAGATAGTATCGAGATTTTACCGAGTATGCACCTTTTGGATCATAATGTCACACTAACCTGTCAAGAGTCAAGACCGTTTAAGATCATGGAAAATGGTATGTTTTTTGGTTTTATTCTAGTAACTTGTCGATGTACAGTTTTCATCCAATAATTTTTTATATATTTTTTTTTATCGAAATCCACTAACCGGAGTAATTCTGCAATCTTAGGCCAGTCCCACTCACCGGTATTTTTAAACTTTAATATTAAATAAAGTAATTATTCTGATACATATAAAATTTTAAAATTCATAAATTTCTGAAATCCAAAAACCTCTATGGGCCATTCCCATCTAGAGCACAAAAAAGACCATGTGATGTAAATTGTATGTAGTGTTTGTACTGTCTAAATATTTAATGGTGATCCAACTCAGCCTAAATGTATATCGACAAGGGTCAGTTAGAAATAGTTGTCCACTCAAATGAATAGATGTTCAAACTTTTATGTAATTTTATATTTATGTTTTTAATACGAACTCAAATTATAACATAAAAACCTAGGTAAGATAAATAAAGTAGATAAAAGAATAAAAGTAAACTCCAAAGAGTCGGCCCATCACCCATATATAACCTTAACAATCCACATTTATTCTTATGTACGAGTCCTAGACTTTTCTCGTGGACTCCACATATGAGAATTATTAAAGATAATCCGATATAATTTTAAGTAATATCAAGACATTATTTGATGTACATGATAAGTGAAGATTGATTTTTAATCATTTATTTAACAGTGTTTGGTAAACATGATTAAGACTGAGATAAGCCCATTCCTTCAGCCCGCATTTTAGGCATTTTTATTCTCATATTGGTGGTTATACTATATAATCCACTGGAGTAAGAAGGATGATGCTTGATTAATTTAAATTTTCTTATAATACACTAAATTTTAATATAATTATAAATTGAAAAAATTTAATAACATATAAATATAATTTATAATTTTACTAATAATATAACTGAATTAATTATTATTAATCATATTTTAATTATTATTCTTAATATATTATTTTTAACAGTGATGATATAATTGTTACCAACCGTTATTTAATATTCATAAATTGGTATTACTATTTTAATTATCACAATAAATGCATATTTATATTTTTATTAAATTTTAATTATTTTCTATAATATAAATTAACTTTTCACTTTTTTTTTCCGGTAATTGAAACTAGTGAAAATTTAATAATTATTATAGTCTTTCAATTTTATTAAAACTTTTTAAAATAAATTAATTCTAGAAAATTTAATTACGTATTCAATCATTTTAAGAATATAATTAATATATGATGAGGGTATTTTAGTAATCAAAATATAATTAACAACAATACTCAAACAATTTACAATCATATTTCAATGCATCAATCCAATTTATTGTTTGATTAAAGCCTTGAGGGGACCAAATTTTTAAATTTCTTCATAAATTTAAAACTTGTTGAAAACAGGATACCGAGAAGGATTCAGTGGGGGTGGACATCATGCATCTATGATTTTGGTTTTGAATTCCTATATTGAAATTGAGTACTAGCTTGTTTGATTATTTTTTTTTTAATTTTAAAATTTTTTAATGTAGACTGTTTTCTTGTATAGATTCATGATGTACCTAGACTGCACTGAAATTTACTAGCTTCTTTGTTGAGCAAAAATTGCCTTTCTTGTAATATTTGCTTCCAATTTGATTGATATATCAGCTTTAATTTTCGAAATTAATACATGGCTTGTACTAGATTTTCGAATACCATGTATTTATTGGCTTGAAAATTTTGAATACCATGTATTATTCGATATTTTAAAATTTATTATTATTAAAAATAATATCATGATTTCGAAAATACAATATTATACATGTCTATAATTAAATAAATAATCACATCTTCAAAAATCATGGTTCACACACCATTTGTGGCGGAACCACATTAGCCCGAGTGGCATATATATATATATATATATATAAAAGTAATATTAGTTCGGGTGACTCATGCACTAATCCACTATAAAACTCAAAAGTTAAAATTACTAATCAAAATCAGACCAAACCAAAATTTTTGGTTTGATTTGGTGATAAAAAATATTTATGGTCTAGTTTGGTTTTAGATTCTGTAAAACCTATCAAATATGTCGTGATTCGAATTTTTATCTAAAATCGAACCAAGCTTGACCCTGAATATAAACATCATTTTCATAGGTAAAACAACAAGGAGAGCTAAGAAAACTCTAAATTGTAGCCTTGCAGGGACAGATATGCGGCTTGTAAACTTGATAATTTTTTATCTATATTATATTCTTTCGTATATTGCAACATAAGTCTGTTTAATCATTAAATAAAATTCATGATATATCTTGTAGGCCTAAATTAGAATCCACTAATCATTGTGATTAATGAATACCTTTTTGTTAAAAATTTTTATTTAAAAACTTTGGTCCTATATGTTATATTTAAGTACGGGGCCTAATCTAAATTATTATTTTAATCCATTTCTTAACTACTTTAAATCCAATCAAATCCAAAAACAAATATCAAATAATTAACGATAGTTAAACACGTTTTATGATTCCCAATACTCTAGAATATGCACAAAAGCGCTAAATATAAATCCCGCCTTTCCCACAAAATGTATTTTTTTTACTTGGTATATTATCTGTGTAAATTTTATATATAATTAGTCACTTTTACCTTTTTTATTTATTTGTGGGGATGGTGGCATGCAAAATAATACAAAACTGCCCACGGAAATAAGATGTTCAAACAAAAATTTATTAATTCACTACTAACTATTCTAAATTTAATTTAAGTTTTTTTTAATGAGGTTGATCCCGGGTTAGAGTGCGATTGTTTGACCTTCCGGTCAAATAGCTCTAAAATAGACACAAACAAAAAGATGAGAGAATTTTATGACGAATCTCTCTAACACTCAATTCAGATAAACTATAAGAAAATATGAAAAATATGTGGCTAATTGTATTGAATACAAGGCTAATACAACTTTAGCTTTGATAAACTTGGTATTTATAACTGTAAAAATGTCTTTAATTATAGCCGAAATCTATGTATGTATGTATGAATCATTGTTTTTTCTTTATCTAGAAGATAAACTGAAATTTATTAGGATATTTTAACTCATCATGTAAAATCCAAGATTCCGGTTTTATCATGATATTTATTTTGAATACTAGGATTTTCACAATCGTCAGGTATCTATCTCATTTTAAGATGTAATAATTGCAAGATTTTCTAAAGGTTGAGTGGATAATAATATAGTGTATATTTTTGAATTGATAAGAATAAAGATCTGAGATAATATTGAGATATCAGGATAAAGATCAAGCAAAGCATAATGCAATCTCTGAATTCGAATTCAATAATATATTTAATATAAATTTCGAAAATTTGGGATAAAAGATTTAGATTTCGGATAGATCACGATTCTAGATGAAGATTTGATTCAAGTTCAAACGCGCAGATAATACCGATCGAGATAGCAGCCAACCCCTATAAATAGGAGAGCCTAGTATCTCGAAATTCACACCTCAATTCACTCCAAATTTTCGAGTTGCTCTCCCTAGTTCCCTAGGAAATTTTCGAGATTTTTCTCTCGAAGTCCTGCCGAGTTTCGAAGAGCTGCTGCAGTCTAGAGCCGGGGAAGGAATTTCGAAAATTACAGTGCAAGGAACCCTCTCTTTTTCACGTCTTTCTCAAGAATTTAAGGTAAGTGGGCTTGTTTTAAAGATTAAAATTCGTTATGCATGTTTCTTCGTTTTATGAAAATACGGTTGAGTACACCTTCTTCTTCTACTTCATTCTTGTGTTGGTGGTCATGAGGTTTTGGACACTGTGAGGATTCGACCGTATATGGGAGGGAATCCCAACCATGATATGACCCTCATACGGTGGGGATATAACCGATTCGGCCTCGCCCCCTTAGAGGAGTAAAAATTAGGGACTGATATCAGTAAACCATAGAAAGTTGAGGAATCTCCGTGTCTGGTAAATGTTATGCATGTGATATGAATGTTATGCAAGTTATGTGTTTTCGAAATATTATGCATGTTATTATTTTGTGCTCGAACGGCCCCCGTTTACTAAGTATTCCCAAATACTCACCCCTTACTCTCCCCTCCCCAGATAAATCCGAAGAGCAGGTTGAGGAAGAGGAATCTGAACAATTCTGGGGCTGGTGATTTTTTTTTTATATTTCGAGAATTGTAGTATTTGAATTTCGAATTTTTGTAATTTTTAAATTGTAAAACGTTTCCGCATTTGTTTATTATTTCGGTTGTAAAGACATCGTTTTTTGAGATTTATGAAATAAACTGATTTCGATTTATACTGTGCTACAAGGCTGATTGTTTTTCGATTGTGTGATTGATGAATAACGCCGATGTCGATTAACCCCGGTCTCGGGGCGTGACACATCATAATTTACAAAAAATTTCAATAATCAATTTATTGCTTGGGGTCCAGCTATCATTCAAAAATTTCTAAGTCTGCTATCTATTTTTTTCAATTTTAATTTTTTTCCTGGTAAAAAAATAGTGAAAATAGTACTTTTGAACTAAGTATATATGGTTTAGATTTTTTTAAAGAAAAACAAAATTTCTTTTTCATCTTCTCCGAGAAGTACTGAGTAAAAGAGAAAATAAAGGAACTGGGCCGAATGTGGGAGTTAACCCCAGCAAACCAAAGGCGAACAATCCTAATGCCAGGGTGTTCGCCATGAATCAAGAAGAGGCAGACGATGCCAATGAAGTCGTATCAGGTACCATCTTAATTCAAAAAGTACCTACTTATGCATTGTTTGACTGTGGTGCTACACACTCTTTTGTGTCTAAGAGGTTTGCTAAGAAACTAGGACTTAAGCCCGAATTATTAGCTGAACCTTTTCGAATAGCCACACCTACAAGTAAGACCATCGAAACTCATGAAATTCACAGAGATTGTAAGATCATTATCGCTAGTCAGACTTTCAGTGCCGACTTGATACAAATAGTTATGGTCGACTTCGACATCATTCTAGGGATGGATTGGTTAGCCAGTAATAATGCCATAGTGGACTGTAAAGGGAAAAGAGTTAAGCTCCGAACCCCAAATTAGGAAGAGATCGTGTATCACGGTAAATCCAAGGAACGAAAATCACTCCTTTTCGCTTCTCAAGCATGGAGGGCCATGAAATCCAGAGAAGACATCTACCTAGCAATGATCAGCGAAGTGCAAGGAGAAGTCGAACTGAGAATAGAAGACATCCCAATAGTACGTGAGTTCCCGGATGTTTTTCCAGAAGAACTCCTAGGGACAGTCCCGGACCGCGAAGTTGAGTTCGAAATTAATCTGGTTCCTGGTGCAGCACCAATTTCTAAAGCACCTTACAGGATGGCGCCAGCTGAACTCAAGGAGCTAAAAGAGAAACTCCAAGAATTGCTGGACAAAAAGCAAATTCGACATAGTGTGTCCCAATGGAGAGCACCAGTACTCTTTGTAAAGAAGAAATATGGGAGTATGAGATTGTGCATCGACTATAGGGAACTGAACAAGATCACTATCAAGAACAAGTACCCTCTACCGAGGATAGACGACCTATTTGATCAGCTGAAGGGAGCCGCAGTCTTTTCTAAATTGGATCTGAGGACAGGATACCACCAACTGAAGGTCAGGGCTGAAGATATCCCCAAAACAGCTTTTCGAACAAGATATGAGCATTATGAGTTCACAATGATGCCTTTTGGGCTGACCAATGCGCCTGCAGCTTTCATGGACCTAATGAATAGAGTGTTCAAACCATGCCTGGATCAGTTCATAGTAGTATTTATTGACGACATCCTCGACTATTCTTCCAACGAGAAAGATCATGAAGAGCACATCCGCCTTGCACTGCAGACTTTAAGGGAAAAGGAGCTCTATGCTAAGTTTAAGAAATGTGAGTTCTGGCTAAAGAGTGTATCTTTTTTAGGACATGTGATCTCTGAAGCAGGAGTATCAGTGGACCCCAAGAAAGTCGAGGCAATTACAGAGTGGCCAAAGCCTAAGAACGCCAGCGACATCAGGAGCTTCCTTGGACTAGCAGGTTATTACAGAAAGTTCGTCGAAGGTTTTTCTTCAATCGCCATACCACTGACTAAACTCATTCAGAAGAATTCCAAGTTCATTTGGGACGAAGGTTGCGAGAAAAGTTTTCAGACATTGAAAGAAAAGCTTGCATCCACGCCAGTACTAATTGTGAGGCCCGGGGCCGAAGAGGGCGGGGGGTGATCGCCGGTGTCATCAGTTGCACGGACAATGAGCGGCTCCTGGCAGGCTTCTAGGTGGAGGGAACACGAATGAACCGATCGCACACGAGAATTAGAGGGATTCCGAGACTGTTCAATGTAATGGACTGTAAAGTTGAAGATGGCTTAAAAGATTTGATTTGTACTACTCATACCATGAAGGTGCATCTTTTTTTCGGTAGCTAATCACATAAGAACTCCAAAGTTAAGCGTGCTTGACTTGGTGAAATTTTGGGATGGGTGACCTCCTGGGAAGTTTCCCAGGGTGCGTGTGAGTGAGGACATAAGCACGCTGGAAAGACTCGTCTTGGTACAATGAGGACAGTCGTCGAATCTGGGGCGTTACAGTTGGTATCAGAGCCGACCTCTCTTAGTACGGTGTGGTTCGGGGACGAACCAAGTGGAAGATGGTGGGCATGTGAGGCCCGGGGCCGAAGAGGGCGGGGGGTGATCGCCGGTGTCATCAGTTGCACGGACAATGAGCGGCTCCTGGCAGGCTTCTAGGTGGAGGGAACATGAATGAACCGATCCCACACGGGAATGAGAGGGATTCCGAGACTGTTCAATGTAATGGACTGTAAAGTTGAAGATGGCTTAAAAGATTTGATTTGTACTACTCATACCATGAAGGTGCATCTTCTTTTCGGTAGCTCATCACATAAGAACTCCAAAGTTAAGCGTGCTTGACTTGAGGAAATTTTGGGATGGGTGACTTCCTGGGAAGTTTCCCAGGGTGCGTGTGAGTGAGGACATAAGCACGCTGGAAAGACTCGTCTTGGTACAGTGAGGACAGTCGTCGAATCTGGGGCGTTAGTTGCACGGACAATGAGCGGCTCCTGGCAGGCTTCTAGGTGGAGGGAACATGAATGAACCGATCCCACTCGGGAATGAGAGGGATTCCGAGACTGTTCAATTTAATGGACTGTACAGTTGAATAGGGCTTAAAAGATTTGATATGTACTACTCATACCACGAAGGTGCATCTTCTTTTCGGTAGCTCATCACATAAGAACTCCAAAGTTAAGCGTGCTTGACTTGGGGCAATTTTGAGATGGGTGACCTCCTGAGAAGTTTCCTAGGCTGCGTGTGAGTGAGGACATAAGCACGCTGGAAAGACTCGTCTTGGTACAGTGAGGACAATCGTCGAATCTGGGGCGTTACAGTTGGTATCAGAGCCGACCTCTCTTAGTACGGTGTGGTTCGGGGAAGAACCAAGCGGAAGCCGGTGGGCATGTGAGGCCCGGGGCCGAAGAGGGCGGGGGGTGATCGCCGGTGCCATCAGTTGCACGGACAATGAGCGGTTTCTGGCAGGCTTCTAGGTGGTGGGAACATGAATGAACCGATCCCACACGGGAATGAGAGGGATTCCGAGACTGTTCAATGTAATGGACTGTACAGTTGAAGAGGGCTTAAAAGATTTGATTTGTACTACTCATATCATGAAGGTGCATCTTCTTTTCGGTAGCTCATCAAATAAGAACTCCAAAGTTAAGCGTGCTTGACTTGGTGAAATTTTGAGATGGGTGACCTCCTGGGAAGTTTCCTAGGGTGCGTGTGAGTGAGGACATAAGCACGCTGGAAAGACTCGTCTTGGTACAGTGAGGACAGTCGTCGAATCTGGGGCGTTACACTAATATTACCCATCGAAGATAAGGAATTCACCATCTACAGTGACGCTTCTAAGGAAGGTCTGGGATGCGTACTCATGTAAGAGGAAAGAGTGATCGCCTATGAATCAAGGCAGTTGAAACCGCACGAGCGGAACTACCCTACGCATGATCTTGAGCTAGCAGCAGTTGTCTTTGCCTTAAAATTTTGGAGGCATTATCTCTATGGCGCCAAGTGTGAAATTTTCACAGATCACCAAAGCCTCAAGTACTCGTTCACCCAAAAAGAACTAAACATGATGCAAAGGCGGTGGATCGAACTATTGAAGGATTACGACTTGACTATAAGTTATCATCCAGGTAAAGCGAACAAAGTGGCCGATACTCTGAGTCAGAAAAATGAAGGCAAGATCACTTTAGCTTCACTCTCCGCTCGACCATGTCTGCAAGAGACCGTCAAGTTAAATCAGTACCGAGACCTCGAGCTAAAGAGACTTAAGAGACAAGTCGAACGCGGGAAGTCTCAAGACCTACAAATTGATGACAAAGGAGTTCTATGGAAGAAAGGACGACTGTGTGTACCAGTTAGCGATAACCTTCGCCAAGAAATACTGTCAGAAGCACACAAGTCTAAATTTTCAGTCCATCCAGGGAGTACAAAAATGTACCGAGACCTTAAGAGGAATTTTTGGTGGAACGGAATGAAAAGAGACGTGGCAGTATTTGTCTCTAAATGTCAGGTTTGTCAACAGGTCAAAGCAGAGCACCAACGACCCGGAGGATTATTGCAGCCTTTGGAGATACCTGAGTGGAAATGGAAACATATCTCGATGGACTTTGTGGTAGGGTTACCAAAGTCGAAGCAAGGTCAGGACAGAATATGGGTAAACGTAGATAGATTTACAAAATCTTCACACTTCCTACCCGTCCGTATGAGCTATAATCTGGACAAGTTGGCTTCGCTGTACATGGAAAATGTGGTACGACTTCATGGGGTACTAGTGAGCATCTTATCTGACAGAGACCCAAGGTTCGTCTCACGTTTTTGGAAGAGATTCCAAGAGGCCATGGGCACGAAAGTCACTCTTAGTCGGCCTATCATCCTCAAACCGATGGCCAAACTGAGAGAACAATTCAAACCCTGGAAGACATGCTGCGAGCCTGCGCCTAGAATTCAGTAGCAATTGGAGCAATCATCTACCACTGATCGAGTTTGCTTATAATAACAGCTATTACAGCAGTATTGGGATGGCTCCATATGAAGCTCTATATGGAAGAAAATGCGGTCACCCTTATATTGGGACGAAGTGGGAGAAAAAGCAATAGTAGGACCCGAGCTCGTACAGATAACAATAGACAAGGTTACCGTCATTCGAGAGAAACTCAAAGCAGCTCAAGACCGACAGAAAAGTTTGGCAGATCTGAAAAGAAGGTCAGTGGAATTCAACGTTGGCGAGAAGGCCTACGTAAAAGTCTCGCCTATGAAAAGAGTGGTCCGATTCAGTAAAGCTGGGAAGCTGAACCCCCGTTATATGGGACCCTTTGAAATTTTGGAAAAAGTGGGCACACTAGCATACAGACTGGCACTGCCACCAAACATGTCTAGAATTCACAACGTTTTCCACGTATCCCAACTACGGAAATACATCTCAGATCCAAGCCACGTGTTGGAAGTAGAACCGCTCAAGATCGAAAGTAACTTGGGAGAAGAGCTGAAGTATGAAGAAGTTCCCATCAGAATCGTGGATACCAAGGACCAAGTACTAAGGCGACGAATCATCCCCTATGTCAAGGTGTAATGACTAACCACACTGAAAGAGAAGCCACGTGGGAGTTAGAAGAAAGGATGAGAGACCAATACCCTTACCTCTACATAGACCAAGCCAACCCAAGTTTCGAGGACGAAACTTCCCATAAGGAGAGAGGGATGTAAAATCCAAGATTTCGGTTTTATCATGATATTTATTTTGAATACTAGGATTTTCACAATCGCCAGGTATCTATCTCATTTTAAGATGTAAGATTTGCAAGATTTTCTAAAGGTTGAGTGGATAATAATATTGTGTATATTTTTGAACTGATAAGAATAAAGGTATGAGATAATATTGAGATATCAGGATAAAGATCAAGCAAAGGATAATGCAATCCCTGGAATTCGAATTCAATAATATATTTAATATAAATTTCGAAAATTTGGGATAAAAGATTTAGATTTCGGATAGATCACGATTCTAGATGAATATTTGATTCAAGTTCAAACGCGCAGATAATACCGATCGAGATAGCAGCCAACCCCTATAAATAGGAGAGCCTAGTATCTCGAAATTCACACCTCAATTCACTCCAAATTTTCGAGTTGCTCTCCCTAGTTCCCTAGGAAATTTTCGAGATTTTTCTCTCGAAGTCCTGCCGAGTTTCGAAGAGCTGCTGCAGTCTAGAGCCGGGGAAGGAATTTCGAAAATTACAGTGCAAGGAACCCTCTCTTTTTCACGTCTTTCTCAAGAATTTAAGGTAAGTGGGCTTGTTTTAAAGATTAAAATTCTTTATGCATGTTTCTTCGATTTATGAAAATACGGTCGAGTACACCTTCTTCTTCTACTTCATTCTTGTGTTGGTTGTCATGAGGTTTTGGACACTGTGAGGATTCGACCGTATATGGGAGGGAATCCCAACCATGATATGACCCTCATACGGTGGGGATATAACCGATTCGGCCTCGCCCCCTTAGAGGAGTAAAAATTAGGGACTGATATCAGTAAACCATTGAAAGTTGAGGATTCTCAGTGTCTGGTAAATGTTATGCATGTGATATGAATGTTATGCAAGTTGTGTGTTTTCGAAATATTATGCATGTTGTTATTTTGTACTCGAACGGCCCCCGCTTGCTAAGTATTCCCAAATACTCACCCCTTACTCTCCCCTCCCCAGATAAATCCGAAGAGCAGGTTGAGGAAGAGGAATCTGAACAATTCTGGGGCTAGTGATTTTTTTTTAAATTTCGAGAATTGAAGTATTTGGATTTCGAATTTTCGTATTTTTTAAATTGTAAAACGTTTCCGCATTTGTTTATTATTTCGGTTGTAAAGACATCATTTTTTGAGATTTATGAAATAAACTGGTTTCGGTTTATAATGTGCCACGAGGCTGGTTGTTTTTCGATTGTGTGATTGATGAACAATGCCGATGTCGATTAACCCTGGTCTCGGGGCGTGACACATCATAATTTACAAAAAATTTCAATAATCAATTTATGGCTTGGGGTCCAGCTATCATTCAAAAAATTTCGAAGGCTGCTATCTATTTTTTTCAATTTTAATTTTTTTTTCTGGTAAAAAAAAGTGAAAATAGCACTTTTGAACTAAGTATATATGGTTTAGATTTTTTTTTAAGAAAAACAAAATTTCTTTTTCATCTTCTCCGAGAAGTACTGAGTAAAAGAAGAAACAAGGTTCCTTGTCTGCCTGCATAAGATGTGAATCTCAAAGACGAACAAATGAGTAACAACATCTACACATCCTTGTATAATTTCTTATATAAATTAACGACCTTTTAAAATATTTTATTTTAAAAAATAAAATGTAAGTAATAAATCTCTTACAAAGGGAACAACACGTGCTCAATTTTTAAAACATTGGGTTTTAAAATATTTTTAATTTCAAATACAACACACACAAGTTTTTATCCCGCTAAGTAGGTATCGGTTATATAGATCCTCCTACGTAATTATGGACTATGTGGATCCTCCAACATAATTATTGACTATCTCTTGGTACATTCTCATCTATATTTAGATAATACATCATGTTTAATAATTTGTATCCAAGTCTTTTTTTGTCTTTTTCTTCGCCTATTAATATGGGTATTATTCATTGTTCACATCTACTAACTAGAGCATCTATCGGTAATTTTTGTATGTGTACATACCATCTCATGTGTGTCTCCCTCAATTTTTATTCGATAGGTACATTTCCTACTTTTTCTCTAATATACTTGTTTATTAGTCTATCCATTATTGCATGTCCGCACATTTACCTAAGTATTCTCATGTCCGCGACTCTAATCTTTATTCATGTGTATATGAATTTTTTTGTTTAGTATGTAAATTTTATATACACACATATATAAAATAAATTGGCTTTGTAAATAAGTAGGTGTGCAACCCAGATGGCTGGACACTTACATATTTATCTATATATAGCAAACGGTACATGTTTCGATTTTTATAGCCACCTCAATTCAAGTACTTTTTTTTTGTCATGGACTTGGTAGATTAATTGGTCCATCTTCAATATTTTTTGATTGAGCCAATTTCAATCTCTATTATTGAGTTGAAATAACTTTTATTTTTTTATATATTGACGTTGAGTATGAACATCTCTTATAAAACTAAAACTTAGCTTTTTAAATTTATTTTATTTCACTTTTTTTGTATTGAAAAAGATCTAAAAAATTAGTAAAAATTCTTATGTAGTTTAAGTTAAATTTTAAAGATAAAAGTATAAAATGAAAAAAAATTTAGGGTTTTTGTTAAGTTAAAATTTGATTTCGCTGGTAGTAGTTGATCTCTATGGCCCTCAAAAATTTAAAACATTTTTCCTCCATGACATTTTTTTTCACTTAGTTAGACTCGATGTCCGTGTCCTTTAGTTCTCAAATTTTTTCGTTTTTATATTTCTCACACTCAAACATAAAGTTTAGGAAAATAACGCATAAACCAGAAGTTAAAAGAGCGAAACTGGCAACTCCCAAAAGAAATTTGTAGATCCGACACCACTGCACATTGTCGTCACTTAATATGCGGCCCCCCAAAAACCTAAAATCCTGGATTCACCCATGGTCCTATCCTCATAGGATATTTTCTGAGTGTCAATACATCCTTGTATATATCCTTGATGATTTCAATATATGTTACTCTTACATATTCCTTTCCTAAAACCATCCACAAAATTTCTTTGTGCACTAAGTCATATAGTTTTTCTAGGTCGATAAACACCATGTTTAAGTCTTACGAGGTGTATAGCCTCCATCTTCGACCTTCCATGCATAAATCCGAATTGATTTTTTGTCACATTATGTTCTCTTCTATCTTAATTTTTTTCAATCACCCTTTCCCAAAATTTTATGGTATGACTCATAAGCTCAATGTCACTATAATTCACAGAGTTTTGTATATATCCATGGTTTTTAAACAAGGGAGCTACTATACTTTTTCCACGGGTTGGGAATTTTCTTTGTTTTTCATATCTTGTTAAGTTGCTTTGCAAGTCATTCAATGCCTACCTATATAAGAATATCATTGGGTCTTATTGTCCTTTCGGTCTTCTTCATTTTCAAAGCTTCATCTACCTTTGAAATTTGAATTCTTCGATAAAACACATTTTCTTAAATTTACTATGAAGCTGATTATCCTGACCTAAAGGTGATGAAAATACCTCTTCCGTCACTCTTTTATTTCCGAGTAATTCACTAACACCCTACTTGACTCATCTTTAATACATCTTATTTGAATGAGATCCCTTGTTTTTCACTCTGTTGATTTAGCTATTATATAGATCTTGTTCTCCCTTATATTGTATCATGTTGTCGATAGAAGTCTTTGAAAGCTTTATCTTTAGTTTATTGCATCGCTTTCTTGGTTACTGTATTTTTTCTAAGTTTTACTCATTTCTAAAAGTGTAAAGTAATATATAGATGTCTCTTTTGATCTTGATCACTTTCTCTTCTACTTCTTTTTCCCACGATCAAGATTATTTATTTGGTGGAATTCCACCTCATCCAGATATTCATTAAACCTTTGTTTACTAGCGATGCATAAATAATGTGAAGTATATAAATGTTTTTTTTCCTACTACATTCGAGTTCTTAAGGAGATGTAGCTGTCCTCGTAGTAGAACCCTTGCATATTTGACATTACACCTGAGTCACTATGGAGATGTTGCAGTCCTTGCCGAGATATTGCACCTTCTGGGCAACATTCTAGCAATAGAAAAATAGTTAAAAGGGGGTTGCATGCATGAAAATTGCTAAAGTTTCCTCTTCCTTTACCTGGGCTTAGGACCGACCATGGGGGAATTTCTTAAATTGTGTGTGGCGATGAATGCAATTAGAGCACAAATACAAATAAATTCAAATCAGACCATAAAAAAAAATAAAAAAAATAAATAAAAAAATCAAATCAGACCTTTCATACAGTGAGTCAAGCAATAAACTTCGACATCTATATTTTTCAATCATTTGCGTTTTATCTTAAATTATATTCCTTTTTTTAGTAAAATGATTTTTAATATGTTATGAAGTACAGAAATAAGGAATTCGTTGGTACATTTCAAAAAAAAAAAAAAAAAAGAGTTCGTTGGTACTATTTTTTTTTTTATAACAATGAATTTTGTAAGTGTTTCTTTGTAAAATTTGAATTAATTGTTGATTACGGCTTTAGTAGTTTGTAAGCTGGACTAACATGTGGTTAATTAGGCTATTTAATGAGTTTTTTTTTCTTTACGAATTTTTTATTAACTTATGTATGGAAAATAAATAGTTAGATATTTGATCAATTCCAAAATCGGTTTCATCCACACACCCTAAAAAATATTAATAGGCTAATATATATATATATGACAATCATTTGAAGATAGAAATTAATCATGCTATAAAGGAAATTGGGACCTGTTTGGGCGAGAGAAAGCGACTGGCATTTTTTCAGTCATTTAGAACCATTCACATTTTTAGGAATAAATTATAAATTATTATTAATTATGACAACCGTAGAAGGCATCTTACTTTTGGAAAATAAATAATTAGAATTTTTAACAAACAAAATGATACTCAATTAGAAATTTAATAAAAGAAGGAAGAAAGCTAACACAATAATCCAAAAACAAAAAAAGAAATAAGTACCACGGGTCAAATGCTGTCGGCCACTTTGGGAAAAATATATCTAAGTGAAAGTAATAAATAATAAGTATGTTAAAATAAGTGTAATTAATATAAATTGATAAAAATTTAAAATATTTAATTTATTATAGTTATTTTTATATATGTGTGTTGATAATGAAAAATATTGTGTGCAAGAATTTTGAGTTATAATCAAAATCAAGATATAGATTAACTAAAATTATTGAAGATAACTAAACATCAAATGTTAATAATAATAAATAATTAAATTTTACTAATTAAAAATAATTATTATTTTCAATTTATAGGTCAATAAAATATTATAATTTTTTTGTTACGTAGTGTAATAAATTTCTAATTTTATGAGGCTTTGTGATTGAAACTCCAAAAATAAAATGAATTATGCTAATAATTTTGATTTTAAAATATTGTTAGCAATAAAAAAAATATGTTTTTTAAAAAATACAAATAAAAGAAAAAATATATGGATGAGAAAAAATGAAAATTTAGTGTTTGTATTGAGTATATAAGTTTGAGAGATTTTTCAATTAAATGCACATTCAAATCTTTAGGTTCAATCAAAGACATTTATGACATTTTATACTTTAGGCTTTAATTCTTATGCTTAATAGAATTCCATGGAGTCATTAAAAGTATATTGATATTTTGAATACCTATAAGCTTTTGTAGAATTTTTAAAAATCAATTTTGAATACCACATAACTTCTTAAAATTCTACAAAAATTTACATTAAATACCACTAAACTTTTACTCCATAAAAGTCATTAAAAGTCTAGAATCAGTACACTCCCAGAAGAGTATTTAATTTCAGTAATTTATTTCATTCTCAATATATACTTATTAATTGAGAATTTATTCAATTCAATTTGTTAATTCAATTTAATTACATATCTTGATAAATTAATTTGATTTTTTTAATTACATTGAGGTTTCATTATCACATGAGTTCGAGCTCAAGCCTCTTACCTAAAATAGGTGACATGAGTTGATTTCATTTAGAGAGAATGTTAATACATTACTCCTAGATCGTGACGATATATAATTTAAAAAATCACTTCGAATCAAATGATACAATCAATCGATAGTCGTATGCTCGTAAGAAAGATACAATGTAGGAATATTTAAGTTTATATATAAGAAATAGTGTTATAAAAAAAATAACTTTCTAATTATGAATGATTATTCTTTTTAAGATAGATTATTTTTATAATTTAGATAAATATGGATGTAAACAAACCAAGCCGCTCGTGAGCTTCTCAGAGCTCGGTTCGGTAAAAACCTCGTTCGAGATTGTTCTTGAAGCTTATCGAGTCGATCTCGAGCTTAATGGTATTTGACTCGTAAGCTCGCGAGCTCAAACTCGTTTACGTGGCCCGAGCTCGACTAATTTGTTGGGTTACTTTACTGGGCCGTTAATTTAGCAACAAGCATTTTTTATTTGTTGTCCACTTTGAAGTTATAGTGAAAGAGATGACATATGAATGCTATAAAATGAGAAATCCGCCCTTCAAATTTTCATATATTAGTTGGCATTTTGGTTAAGAATGCTCAAAGAGCTCAGAATCTAGCTCGAGCCAGGCTCGTTACTGGTATGTAGATCAAAACTTGCTTTATTTGGTACAAGAAGTGAGTTTTATATTTTAGAAATTTTTGGAGAGAATTAGGATATATTAACTCGATTTAGATTTAGGAATTTTGGCAGTCCATAATTCTGAATCGACCTGTGCTGAAGTGTAAAATGGGCTCTTGTAATTAATAAATCCTGAAGTATTGAGAAATATTTGGAGTTCAAGAAAATGGTATGTGTATTCTATTTTGAGTGCCTTGATATGTCGTGACAAATTTCATCGTTTTTATTTCTCTCCCATCGGTTTTGTTACATTTTTAAGATACACATGTTTCAACTGAAATATTTTATTGTTAACAAGTGCAGTGCACAACAACAAGTGAAGAAGAGAACGAGCACTTGAAGCATAGAATGAGAAAAGAAATAGAGTGTAGGAAAAAGAAATTTTCTACCAGTTTTGTTTCTTTTTTGAATCTCTTAGTGCGTTTGCAGATTTCAATACATTGTCATTTATTTATTTGTTCTGTTTTCCTTTCATTTTCATTGGTAAGAAAATCGAGTGAATTATCTAATTGTTGAAAAGATATTTTTTTTTTTTTTTCCAGATTTCGGACTATCATTTTTCCTTACATATGCCGCATTTGCAATGGGTTTTATGCTTGATTAAATTAAATTTATACACGTTATATTTTGTTTTGTTTTGTTTTGTTTTTTTGAATTTCTATTGGGCGTGTTAATAAAAAAATTTCTATAATTAATTACGGATAATTTGCATTTGTATTTGACACTCATCTTTTTAGCATGAGATAATTTTTCAGATACATAAAATACAGACAAGGTGAATGGAAATGACTCATTTATATATCTAATAATTAGATAACTCGCTTCTATCATTTACGTTGGGTATTGACAACTTTAATGCTTATTTTTATCAGACCGAGATGCCCTTTTCCTAATCCTGCCGGCTATGGATTAAAAAAATAAGGGGAGGCGTCCCTGATTGGTTTGAATTTCCATAATTTAATGTCCAATAATGTTTGGTTTGCACGTCTCGACATATATATAGCAAGGCGCAAACTTCCAGACTTGCTTTTTTTTTTAAATAAATAAAGGTTGGGTTCAAATAATTCAAACTTCCAGACTTGCTTTTTTTTTAAAAATAAATAAAGGTTGGGTTCAATGAATTTATGTGTGTATATATATATATATATATTTAAAAAATAGCAAGTATGCCTCGAAGCAATCTTCGAGACTTGCTTTTTTTTTTTGTTTTTTTAAAACAAGTACTTATCTTTCTGCCCAAAACAAATCAAGGATTACTGGTTTTGTGTAAGAAGTAGAAGAAGAAAATGGTATCTATCTCTCATGAACCATAATCCGTTCCAGCAGTGCTCCTTCGGTCATGATCACAGCAGAGTGAGTTCCTTGCATTAATCTCTCCTTCATTCAGATCTGATGTTAAAATGCCTCATATGTACTATTTTTGTCAGGAACTTGTGGAATAATCTAAATAGATTGAACTTGTCAGAAAAATCAGGGACCATTTGGTGTTGTCATAGATGGTACTCTAGGAAGAGTGCAAGTCAACCCGTCTCTAATCTCATCGCCTTTTCTGTTTCAGTGGAAGAAAAGTGAGAGAAAAATGCTTGCAATTGTTGAGGAAAATTAGTCAATGTTTTGTCAAATGCTGTCAAAAAAGTAGTAATTTTGTCGGCAAATTTTTGAATAAATGTATCTAAATGAAAGCAATGAGAAGAGGTAGGTCATTTGGGGTTGGCATATGGTACCATTGGGAAGATTTCTAAGTCAACCCCATTATTTCTTCTTTGTAATTTCATTCTCAGATCTAACTCAACTATTCTACATCGAAATCCCATTTCTTCTTCAATCTCATTCCATCTTTCTCTGTTTCAGATAACATAGAGGAGCAGATCCACGTTGGATTTTCCATCTCCATTCGCTTGTTTTCTAATGGCAGACTGTTGGTTAAATCCGCTTAAATATGTAAAAGATGTTGGCAAATTCATAGTTACTGAGGTCCTTTGGCCTCCCGTCAAGCTCCATATCAATTATTGGTGGTGCTTCGACGGAAATGTTGAAGGCCTGAGGGATGAAATTGCTTGTTTGGAAAGGGAAAGGCGCAATATGGAGGGAAATATTGAAGATGCTCGGCTTCGTGCCGAGAGTGCTACGACTGAGGTCGAAAACTGGTCAAATGAAGGCACTCAGAAGCTTGAGAAGGCGACGAAGATTTTGCAAGGCTGCGATGATCTTAAGCGATGGAATATAATCCCGCGGTACTCGGTGGGAAAGAGTGCCAAAGAAACAACAGAAGGCATCGCAAAACTACGAAAAGAAGGAAATTCGATTAGGATTGCTGATCCAGCCCCTCCGGCACCAATGGTACCTATCTCTCATGCACCAACTTTGGAGTTTAAATCGAGAAAAAGCATGGAGGAAGACATCATCAAGTCTTTGAAAGATGGCAACGTCCGCATGATAGCGATTTGCGGCGCCGGAGGTGTTGGGAAGACAACTATGGTGCGAAGAATTGAGGAAAGGGTGAGAAAAGAATTTGATGAGGTTGTGACTGTAGTCGTCAGTCAACAAACTGACAAGACTAAAATTCAGAATCAAATTGCAGAAATATTACGTTTGGGTTTGAGCGAGAAGACTTTGGATGGTAGAGCACATAAATTGCGCACCAGGCTAAAGGATTCGAAGAAGAAACTCATAATATTTGATGATGTTTGGAAAAGCTTTGAGCTGGAGGATATCGGAGTTCCTTACGGAGGATGCAAAATTATATTGACATCTCGGCTGAAAGATGTATGTGAAGAAATGGAAGCCGATAAAGTAATTGAAATACAAGTCTTAGACAAAAAAGAAGCTTGGACACTTTTTAGAGAGAAATCTGGTGATTGCGTTGATGCTTCACATTTGCTTCCCACAGCAGAAGAAGTCGCAACAGAATGCAAAGGTTTGCCAATTGCGCTTGCAACCGTTGGTAAAGCTCTGAAAAATAAAAGTATACAGACATGGAAAGATGCACTTTTACAACTGAAAGGAGCTAACCCATCGAATTTCCCGCAAGTTCTAGAAAATGTTTATATGCCTCTGAAACTGAGTTACGATTTCTTGGAAAATGAAAGTGAAAAGTCCCTTTTCCTGCTATGTTGCTTGTTTCCCGAAGATTATAATATCCGGATTGAGGACTTGGCTTTGCTCAGCTTTGGGTTAGGCTTGTTTGAGGGAATCAACAATATTGAAGATGGAAGAAACAGAACATATCATTTATTGGAGAGGCTTAGAAGTCGTTTTTTATTGATGACCGGTAGAAATGAACACGAGGTAAAAATGCATGATGTTGTTCGTGATGTGGCTATTTTCATTGGTTCAAAAGAAAAGCAAGGGTTTTTGGATGTGTGCTCAATGGATTCATCTCGCAATTGCAATTGGATGTCGGTGGAAATTTCAAATATTGCCAATGCCAAGCTTCCTGTTGGGTTGGATTTTCCAAATCTTCGTCTCTTGATGATTCTGAATTCCAATTATTCAGAATTTCCAAAAGGATTTGATGTCAATGATATTTGTTTTAAAGGTATGGAGGAGCTGACAGTCTTGTATTTTTCACATCAAAATTTTCAATTACTTCCATCGTCTCTGAAATTCCTAAAAAAACTTAGAAAGTTGAACTTGGAAAATTGCAAGGTGAAAGACATATCAATTGTTGGAGAGTTAGCAAGTTTGGAAATTCTTCAAATCCGGTGGTGTGAATATGTTGAAGAGTTACCAGCAGATGTTGGGGGATTGAAATTTCTAAGATTACTAGAATTGAGGAATTGCCAGAAACTCAAAAGAATAGTGGCTGGTGTCATATCAAGCTTGGTTGGGTTGGAGGAATTGAAGATAGTTGGTTGCTTTTTTCACAGATGGGAAGCAAAGGGAAATGTGAATGCTAGTATTTCAGAACTTGAGTCTCTCAGCAATTTGACTTGCTTGGAGATTGATATATTTGATCCCAACTTGCTCGCCCAAGAGATATTGCTTTCAAAGCAGTTAAGAAGATATCGAATACATGCTTATGAGGACAAATATTTATTTGATGTCATGAAGCATGAGAGAATAATCACACTCCAATTACCGAGAGACGTGACAATAGGGAATTGGATTCGGCGACTAGGAAAGAACACCCAGTCGCTAGAATTACGTGGAGATGGTTCAAACGATTTTAATCTAGGTGAGATGGAAAGCTTGAGGGAGCTCGTATTTCGAAATTGTTCAACGGTGGAGAAATTGATGAATGCAATCGATTGCAAACTCCCCATGTTGGAGCACCTGAAGCTGAGAGAACTCAGAGAGTTGGAAGAGATAATTGATGGTACAATTCCAGAGGGATCCAATTCCTTCCAAAATCTAGAATCACTAGTTGTTGAAGATCTTCCCAAGTTGGGATATTTGTGGAAGAGTCCAAATCAGAATGTTTCACTGGTCAATCTCAAGACCATAAGCATTGAAGATTGTTCCAATCTACGATATCTCTTCTCAATGGCAACAGCAAGGAGTCTTCTCAATCTACAAAGCCTTGAAATTTCTTTCTGTGACACGATTGAACAAGTGTTGTGGAATGAAATGGAAAGCAACACAGAGGCTTCTATTATTGAGTTCCCAAAGTTGAATACACTGCAACTGTTATATCTGCCAAATCTTTTAGCTTTCACCCAAGGAGTTGAAATCATAAAATTCCCCCAGTTGATAGAACTAGAAATCAACTACTGCCCAAATCTCCGAACCAAAATCGACCAATTCCCTGCCGGCATGATTGAGAAGATCGTCGTTGTTGATCGTGACAATTTAGAAGAAATATTTAGGGATGATGGAAATCGCCACATCATATTCCAAGAATTGAGGGAACTGAGACTGGTGAATCTCTCATCCCTGACAACATTCTACGGAGGGGTTGAAAGCATCAAGTTTCCAAAGCTGAAAGTGTTGACGATTGGAAATTTGCTGAGGCTGAATAGTTTTGTGCCAATAGATTCAGAACCCACCCACGACCATAATTCTCTTCATTTATTTTGCAATAAAAAGGTACGTCTTTTCTTCGTATTTTAAATAATATAACGTCATATGTGTCCAGATGCTAATTAATATACAGATCGAGAAACAAATATTTCATCGTTATTGGGTTTGAATAGTATAAGGAATATGTATAAGATTCATATACTGGTTTTTGTTTTATTTTATAATCTTGGCCATTGCTAAAATTGAATTTCTTTGAGATTTTTTTTTTTTTTATGTTTTGTTGCATCAACAAATAATATATANNATACAATCAGCAAATAAATTGTTGATATTGTTGTTGTTGTGCTATTTGTAATTTAGTGTTAGCTAGCAAAATGGGAAGTGATTATGTTTTTATACAGTTTTGATTACTTATAGTCTATTTAGATTCTACATTAATTTATATTAAAATGATTTCATTTTGAGCAATCGATGAATTGTTATTTAATTTGTCTATCTTTTGCAGGTTGAAATTATCAGCCTAAAGACACTTGGTCTATTGCACATTGCTGATAAAATAAGCAATATGTGGTGTCGTCACATCCCAGTTATTTTCTTTCATAATCTTGAGAGCTTGTTTATATTTAAAATTGATGGCATCAGAAACTTAATATCATCTTCAATAGCAAAAGATCTTGTTAATCTCAATAAATTAGATATAAAGTATTGCGAAGAGATGATTGACGTGATTGAGGATGAGACACATGTAACTGTTAACTCTGTCTTTCCTAATCTGGAATATTTGGATATTGAAGTCAATTGTAAGTTGAGAAGTTTTTGCCAATGGAAGCACGCATTTGAGTTACCATCCCTTGTCAATGTTCAAATAGTTGGTTGCCCCCTGATGAAAACTTTCACTTTGGGATCTCTAAGTACGCCAAAATTACATCGGTTCCGGATAAATCACGAGGACATTGAAATGAAAGACTTGAACGGCGGCATACATCATTTCATAAGTACTAAGGTAAGTTTCTACGAGTATCCAATACATATCTATCATCTTATTACAATGTATATTTGTTGTTTATATGTTGCATGTGTTAGAATGAATTTTTGCTTTTGTTTCATTCAAAAAAGTACGATCCCTCTTTATATTTTGTCTTTATAATTATACTAATATTTATGTTATGTTCTCTTACTGTATTGGACTTGTATATTTAACATTGTCGAATTCATTGTTTTGATAGGTTAGCATTTTTATTATTGTAATATGCTAAGAGTATATTTTTCTTTCAATATTATATGCCTTTTTATTTGGTAAATATGATTAACTCGTTGAATTATCGTAATTACTCTTCATTATGATAGGTTTAATCCTAAATTTGTTTTATTATGCAACTGCTGCTTGATGGAGGCGTTGTCATTTCACTTAAATGTGATAATATATAGCAGAATGCAAACGAAGATGAGAACAAGGATGAGTACAATGAGGATGAGAAGCATGAGGACAAGAAACAGATAGAAGGCGAGGAAAACACGGAGAGCAGCAACAACAATCTTATGTGAGGTGATGGTATTCAAATTGATTTGTTTATGTTTTGCTAGTTTGGATTGACTTTGATGATAAATATCATAGTAGGAAGCGTGATAAGGCAGCAAGAGCCTCTGATTTCGGCAAGTGCTCTTTAAGCCCTTGTTTCTTGTATCTAATGTTTTCTGGTCAAGTTTAGATGTTGAACCTTTCTCCAAAATGCTTCCAATCTTGTTTACTAAAAATATGAGGTGCATGCAACAGGTGATTGTTAGCTTAATTTGAATATTTCAAAATTCTGCTTTAATATATTTCCACATTCTTGCATTCAAAATTTTATATATTTGTGCCTTCAATTTTCGTTCCTTGTACTTTATAAGAAAATATTGTATGTAGTTCAACCTTTCCCCTATACACATCCAGAATCACCCTATATAGGTATACAAAATATTAGACAAAAAAAAAAAAAAAACCACACACAAACCATGTATGTAATAAATTACTCAACCACCATAGCATATGAAATAACAAATAAGGTGTCAAAAACCTGACCAGTCGACAAGATCCGATTCGGCCCGAAAAAATTAGGATCGCGTTGGAGTTTTCGGGTTCGGGTCAGATCGAGTTGAACCCGATATATGGTCCAAAAAAATAATCAGGTCGGGTTCGAGTTGACCTAAAAATTTTCAGTTTTTTTAAAATAATATAAATAATCAGCATTGCTTACACTTTTATATATTGTATGTTTGAAAAAAATTTATTGTTTATTTTGTAATTTTTTTTATTTTTTAAACAATTGTTTATTTGATTTAGTAAATATATTTTTTATTTTATACAAATTTAAATCATATATTAGAGATTTTGTAATTATGTGTATAAATTAAAATATTATTTTTATAAATTTTTATTTAATTATTTTTAAAAAAATCAGGCTGAGATTGGGAGTTTTCGGGTTGGTTCAGGTTCGGATTCAAGTTGAGCAGTTTTTTAATACTATCATGCGTCAGACCTGACCCGAATCCATCTTGACACCCATAATAACAAACATCAAATGAGTTTAATAAAAGATGTCCTTAAAACAAATCTTTAAACAATTTGAAACATTCATTCTTTAGTTGTATTTTAACGTATATTTATCGATAATTTTATTTATTTATTTTGATACAATACATGAAAGATTTATTTTCATTTTATTTTTTTTAAAAGGTCAAACATCATATTCTATTAACACGACCTTTTTTTAAAAAAAATTTCACGAACTAGGCCGGCCAAGGTTATTGGTCGCTAACATATATAATTAATTCTAAGGCCCAACCAACTAAAAGAAACTTATGATAGTTCAACCCACAACGCAAACAGATGTATAATATATTTGTTTTTTTTTTTAAACAATGTCATATATTTTTTATTGGAATCAAATGTTAGATTTATTCAAACTATTTTAATCGTTTGAGTTTCTAAAATTTTTTAACAAAGAATTTTCTACGCATATATGTTTGTCTTTTTGCAATTTGTAGATTGACAAATGTAATGGCTCAGACCACTTGTAAAATTGTCCGCTTTGGCCCGTGGTTTCACGGCTTTAAAACGCGTCACAAAGGGTTGCTACACGCTCATTTAAATGTCCAGTATCTCTCCTGTGGTTTGGCGATGTGAGATTTCGCTTAAGGTCCCCTTGTGACGTGTTTTAAAGTCGTGAGGGTTAAAGCGGACAATTTCACAAGTAGACTAAAACCGTTACATTTGGTATCAGAACGACTACGTAAGGGTTTGGGATGGTGTGACAAACCTTAGCAAGGACGCTGAGTCCTAAAAGGGGGGTGAAGGCCCTTAGGCGAAATCTCACATTGTCAAATCACTGGAGAGATGTTGGGCATTTAAATGAGCGTGTAGCAATCTCTTGTGACGCGTTTTCCTTTGCGATGCGTTTTAAAGCCGTAAGATCACAGACCAAAGTGGATAATTTCACAAGTGGTTGGGCCGTTACAACAAATGTACACTATCAAAACCATAATTTTACCCATAAATTATTGTCCATTTGAAAGATATGGAGTTTACATTTTTGCTTACCTCGAAGAAAGTATATTAGCAAGCTGCTGGCTTAAACACGTGTCCTAATTTGTAACAAAAATCGCATAGACCAGAAGTTAAAAAAACGAAACTGGCAACTCCCACAAGAAATTGGTAGCTCCGACACCATTGCACATTGTCGTCACTTAATATGCGGCCTCCCAAAAACCTAAAATTCTGGATCCACCCATGGTCCTATCGTCATAGGAAATTCTTCAGTTAATCTTTTCTAAGTGTCACTACGTCCTTGTAATATATCCTTGATGATTTCAATATATGTTACTCATATATTTCTTTCCTAAAACCATCCACACAATTTCTTTGTGCACTCGGTCATATATTTTTCTAGGTCAATAAACACCATGTTTAAGTCTTACTTTTTCTCTCAAAACATTTCTTCTAAGGAGGTGTATAGCCTCCATTTTCGACCGTCCATGCATAAATCCGAATTGATTTTTTGTCACCTTACGTAATCTTCTATCTTAATTTTTTTTTCAATCACCCTTTCCCAAAGTTTTATGGTATGACTCATTAGCTCAATGTCACTATAATTCACATAGTTTTGTATATCTCCATTGTTTTTAAACAAGGGAACTACTATACTTTTTCCAGTGGTTGGGCATTTTCTTTGTTCTTCATATCTTGTTAAATTGCTTTGCAAGTCATCCATGGTTACCTCGATAAGAATATCATTGGGTCTTACTGTCTTTTTGGTCTTCATCGTTTTCAAAGTTTCATCTACCTTTGAAGTTTGAATTCTTCGATAAAAACACATTTTCTTGAATTTTCTATGAGCCTAATTATCTTGACCTTCATTATAAAGGTGATGAAAATACATTTTCCAACGCTCTTTTATTTCCTAGTAATTCACTAACACCGTACTTGACTCATCTTTAATACATCTTATTTGATTGAGATCCCTTGTTTTTCACTCTCTTGATTTAGATATTCTATAGATCTTGTTTTCTCTTATATTGTATCTTGTTTTCGATAAAAGTCGGCGAAAGCTTTATCTTTAGTTTATTGCACCACTTTCTTGGCTACCACATTTTTTTTTCTAAGTTTTACTCATTTTTAAAAGTGTAAAGTAATATACAGACGGCTCTTTTGATCTCGATCACTTTCTCTTGTTCTTCGTTTCTCACGACCAAGATTCTTTTTTTGGTGGAATTCCTTGAACCATCTCATCCTGATCTTCATAAAACTTTTGTTTACTAGCTTCACCTAATCCTACTTGAGATGCATAAATAATGCAAAGTATATTAAGGTTTTTTTTACTACTACATTCGAGTTCCTAAGGAGATGCAGCGGTCCTCGTAGTCGAACCCTTTCATATTTGACACTACACCTGAGTCCCTTTGGAGAGGTAGCAATCCTTGCCAAGATGTTGCAGTCGGACCTTGAAACACCTTCTTTCTGGGGAACATCCTAGAATTAGAAAAATAGTTAAAGGGGAGTGCATGCATGAAAATTGCCAAAGTTTTACGCTGGCGCAATCCTCCTCCTCTAACTAGGCTTGGGATCGACTATGGCGGAATTTCTTAAATTTTGTCTGGCGATAAATGCAATTAGAGCACAAATACAAATAAATTCTAACCAAACCAAAAAAAAATAAAAAATAAACCAGACCTTTCATACGGTGAGTCAAGCAATAAACTTCGACATCTATTTTTTTCAATCATTTGTGTTTTGTCTTAAATCAAATTCCTTTTTTTAGTAAAATGATTTTTAAAATATTTTGAAAGTACAGAAATAAGGAGTTCATTGGTACTCATGTTTGTTTTAGTAACAACGGATTTTGTAAGTATTTCTTTGTAAAATTTGAATTGATTGTTGATTACGGATTTAGTAGTTTGTAAGTTGGATTAACATGTGATTAATTAGGCTATTTAATGAGTTTTTTTTTTCTTTTTGAATTTTGATTAACTTGTGTATGGAAAATAAATAATTAGATATTTGTGGAATTTCGAAATTGGTTTCATCTACACCATGAAAAATATTAATAGACTAATACATTCTTACTTTTAAACAATCAAACACATTTCACCTTTATGTTATAAAAATTTAAGTATATTTACCCCTCTCATATGAGTTTTATATTTGATTTTTAAAAAACACAGGTCTAAAATACTATTAATTTTACATAAGATGTTTTTTGTGTTTTTGATTTATTACATGGTGTGTGTTGATGCAATTAGCCCTAAATTTAACTCTTGAATTTGAATTTTTTTTTGTGAAGATAAAACTTGTAATTTTATTGATTTAAATCATCCATTACAAGTTTAATCAACCAAGAAGGAAAATCATCATTCAACCAAAAAAAGGGTGAAAGAGAATCAAAAGCAAAACGAGCAATGCTATGGGCTACATTATTTGCCGTACGACGAACATGAATAAGCTCAGATATCCCAGAATCACTCATACGCTCTCTAATATCTGATGCGCAGAGTTCCGTATAACCAATATCATCCCGAGTGGTAGTGACTGCTTGCACTGCCAATAAGGAGTCGGTTGCAACTTGAACATCAGTAAAGCCTTTGTCATGCAGGAGAATAATACCTTCTCGAATAGCAAGAAGTTCACCATGAACCACTGAAATGGGTTGGTTTACTGTTTCCCAAAAACCAATAACAGTCGGTCTAGTTTGTCTCGGAGTGCGCCACCAATGCTAAAATGATGTCTATCCTCATCCACGACCGCATCTACTTTGAGTTTTAATGTGCTTAATCTTGGCGGATTCCATATCTTCTCCGGATTACTCTTTTTTGACGCATCCTCAATTTTCTCTTTAGCATCCTCCATATTTTCGAAGCTTTCATCCTCAAGCAGCGAAGCCCTTCCGCGATCCGGACCGGGGAGAAAGTTCGAATACCCAGTGCAACACCATCCACGTTTTTCTTTAGCATTCAAAATACTGTAAGTGGGTTTTTGCTGTTATTATATAAAATTGCACATTTATGTTTATTTTAAGTGGCTCTTGATATGTATATTCTTTCAATAAATATGGTTCACTTATTTAATTATTTCTAAAGTGGACTTTTGAATATATATATTATTATATAAAAGATTTGGCACACTTATTTTCTTTTTAAGTGAGCATGATATATTTGGAAAATAAATTAAATATGACTTTGAAAATTCGATCGGCATGATATATTCGTTTCCATTTGGTATGAAATCCCCTGAATTATTCGTTGTTAGATATCAGTTATAATATTTGAAGGCATGTTGAATTATTTGAAATGCACTGTAATGATTCGATTTAGAAATGGTAAAGGAAATTCCGAACTTTGATATGTTTTGTTTAAGCCCTGATGCGGTGGGTTATAATAAACGTTCCTTTGGCCTCGCTCTTTAAAAGAGTAACATATAGGGAACTGATCAGTAAAATCATAGAAAATGAGATGATTTTCAGTGCTATATTTGTATTTGTGTTAGTATTTGGTTCAACATGCTTAATATTGATATTTTGATAATTTATTCGTATGTATATCCTTGATATTTGTTATGCACGATCGGCCATCATTTACTGAGTATTTCCCAAAATACTCACCCCTTACTTCCTCCCCACCCAGATAAGAATGAAGAGCAAATAGATGAAGAGGAGCAAGAGCAATTTTCGGGATGGTAGAAGATCTCGAGTTATTTCAGAAGTTTTAAAGTTTAGTTTATATTTATCGTTTCCGCACTATTAAAACATTTTAATCAGTTTATTTTGGTATTTAAGTTGTAAAGACAATTTTTTTTGTTAATTATGAGAAATAAACTGGTTTTGATATATACTGTACCATGAGGCTTGTTGTTTGACGATTATGTGATTGTTGAGCAACGCCGGTGTCGACTAACCCCGTCTCGGGGCGTGACACAACCTATGAGGGAGGAAGCAACGGTGGCGACGATCAAATCCTTACGGGTTTTCTCCAAACACGTGGCATAGCTGGGGTTGACGGGCTCGAATTTGCAGGTGACGTCTGGTCGAATAAGGCGGAGATTGGAATTGTTCACACAGTCGGAGGGGGAGACGGAGGGATCTGTGCAGAGAGAGATGCAGTCGGATACCGAGCACGTGCCGCCAGAATCGGATAATATGGAGGCGTTGACGGCCAAGATGTAGGCCATAGTGAGAAACGTGGTGGTTCGGCACGGAGCTCGGTGGTGAAGGTGGTGTTCCTGTCCTTGAGCTTGAATCGTTTTCCGATTCGGGTTTTCTCGACGTACGAGTTGAGGCGGGATACCGTGGACTGTATGTCGGTTGGCGGCGGCGGCGGGCCTGACTCGACGTCCATTGTGGCGGAGGATCTTATGATTCTTGTTTTGGTATCTGAACTAGCTAGTTTTCACGAAGTTGGGTGAACTTCTTTTTATATTGTGTTTTGATTCTATTTTTGGACCTCACATATTTAAATATAATTTATTTAATATGAAAATTTATTATTTAACATTAATTAAATCGTTTTTAAGTACTAATTTATAAATCTTAATTATAAGTACCAAAAATTAGGGAACGAAACATGTCCCTCTGTTTTATTTAATACTACCACATTGTAAAAAATTATAAAATAAAAAATTAATAAAAATGCGGTATAAATAGTTAGATGGTTAGAAAAATCAGATTTAAAATCTAACAATAATATAATAAAGATATAACAATAATTTTAATTTAATAATTCACCAAATGAAAATTAATTATTAAGTTTGAGATGAGTTTAAAATAAAATGGATATTTACAGTATTTCTGTAAAATTAAAAAACACCTCACCAAATTGATGCAAATTAGTTAATAAAAGGTAGTCAACTTTAATCGAACTTCAATTATATTTAATTTTCATTCGTTTGGCAATCAAATCTTGTAGGTAATTAAAATTACACAAAAAAATTTCTGTGAGACAATATCGTATGTCAATTTTGTGAGACATATCTTCTATTTTAGTTATCCATAAAAAAATATTACTTTTTATTATAAATATGTATGTATTTATACGGTAGAAACGCTATTCCATCCCGATAAAATCGGATTTTATTTTAATTGGACTCAAATATCCTAAAAAAATGCATCATTAAATATTTTTTTCGACATATAGAAACTACAATTATTTTATTGGTCATCTAAGAATTTTTATGATATTAAACGTTAAATATAGATAAGATGGTTGACTTTATGATTCCTCGGTCAAAGGAAGTTTCACCATGCCGTGAAAATAGGGATTTGATTATTATTTAAAGGGTAAATTTGCAATCAGTACCTAAAATGATTAAGTTTGTGTTTTAGTACCTGGAGAGAGAATATTTTTGAAAAAATACCAAGAGTACCCTTATTACCTAATTTTATTTTAATTGATCCTCGCGCTTCACAAAATGGTATCAGAGCCTTAGGTTGATTTATTTCAAACACAAAAATTTTTGTTACAAAGAAACGAAATGTTTGAGGAGGAGAATTTCGAAAATTATGAATCCGAACTTAGGTTCGAGAAAATTAATTTACAAGAATTATTCCAATATTTTGGAATATAAACAAGGGAATCTAACTATCGTTAGATATCAGAAACAGAAAGGGAAGCATCAGTACCCTCAGGTAAACTTATGATTCAATCTAATAAGTTTATGGAAATTATACCAGATTCTTCTAAGCTCTCTTAGATCTTAGAGAACTTCAAAAAACAGTACAAAACTATGGCAATATGCTATATTTTGTACCACAACGAGTTGAAAAAATCCTTGAAAACCAGGAAAAAATTCTTGGAATATTAAAGGATATTCAAACAAGAATTCAGAAACTAGAACAACAACCAGGTTCTAGTAAAAGAACTTCAGGAGGATGGTTACCACCATCATTTGGTACTGAACCTTTGTTACATCAACAAGGAAAGGCCAGAGTGGTGTCAAAATCTTTGACTGAAGAAGAGAAGATGATCAATCTAATTAAATCTGTCTCAGAAAAGAAATTAATCTGATGACAAATTTAGAAAGGATTGGTCTGGATGATCTACAAGAACTTGCGGAATCTTTCGCAAATCTCAAAGTTGTAGATCTAAAGATGAACACAGCAGGAGGTGAAACACCTGCTATAACCTGGTCATCTTCACAGGAACCACCAAGGGAAAGTGTGGGATCTCAAAATATACATATGAGAGAATCTCAAACTGATTTCCATACTGGTGGAGGTTCACACCCTGCGGGAACAAGAACTAGGAGAAATCAAATTCCCTTGCACCAAACCCCCTATGGGAAAACTGTTTTAGATCCTATACATCCTTACGGGGTTATGCTTAACCTTGATGTATTAGATTTCAAAAATAGAGAAGAACTCATAGATGATTGGACATCTGCTATGAGAATTGCAGCAGGAACACTTGATCTCAACAGAGAAGGATTCATTAAACTCCTAGAAATGAGTCTTATGGGATCAGTGAAAATTGCTTGGGACATGACTTCGGTGGAAACTAAAGAGTCGGTCCTAGCCGGAGAATCTCTAAGCGAGATAGCTGGAAGAATGGCTACCCTATTTAAAACACAATTTATAGGGGTAGACTATTTTAATAGTCAAGACACAGAGAAGAGGAAGAAATATACTCAAGCTCTGTATAGTTTTGAATTACATGACATCTGTTTAGTAGATGAATACATTATGTTATTCTCTAAATATAGATGGAATTTGGGAGTCGAAGCAGACATAGCTATGCAGCTTTTCTTCGCAAAAATGCCAAGTCCCTGGAGAGAAATGCTCATAAGGGAATATGTACCTGGAAATCCATATACATTGGCACGAAGAGCTTCTTTCCTAAAAGGAAAATTGGCGGAATGGTGCCATTTGGCAGCATTACAAAAGAATTACAAACGCTTAAGGGGTATCAATAAAAGAACTCCTTTGTGTTGTAAGGAAAATGATCTTCCAACAATTATTGGAAGTAAACCACAAAAGCATAGAAGGAAAAGTTTCAGAACTCATCCTTATGCTAGAAGTGGAAGAAGTTCTTGGAAACCAAGGACAGTATGGTCCAGACAAAAAGCCAGATCTTATAAATCTGGACAAAGAAGCGGACCATCAAGGAGTAGGATATCCTCCCAAGCATCGAGTACATCTCGGAGCACAGGAAGAACACCTACCAAGAAAACTTTCAGAAGAGCTCATACACGAGCTAATGAAAGTTTTAAGGATTGTAATTGCTGGACATGTGGAGCAAGAGGTCATATCTCAACCAACTGTCCAGAAAATGAAAAAAGAGGTATCAAACGCTTCGATCCAACTCCGGATATTGAAGAAGCAGTTTATTACCAAGATCTTATTCAGGTATACCGATTTGAGGAGATTGCCTCAGATGAGAGTATATATGAAGAAGGAGAAGTTTTAAGTCAGGGAGAATCCGATGGAACTGAATCGGAATCTGACTGAAAACGAGGTGTTTCGACACGAAACACATGAGGATTTGTCTGGGTTCTTTAGCCAGACAACAATATCTAATAACATGGTTCAAAGAATCATGAAAGAAAATCCTAGTCTACAGAGATACCAAGGATTCTCTGCAGGACAGGTAGAAAAGTTCTTAGGAAATCTTGGCCTAAGAAACAGAAAGCATCATCTAATCTATAAAGTCTCCAGAAGGGAAATGGCAATCCCAATGGAACTTACGGGAAATAGAATGGAGATGCAATTAATTCCTTCTGAAGAAATAAAGGAGGAATTACAAAAACTCAAGATCGAAGTAGCAAGGACTATGTCCTGGATTCATATTGGAGCAATCCAAATTATGATAAAAGCTACTTTCAAAGAAGGTATTGATTCACCCATTGATATTGCTATATGCGATAAAAGAATGGGGAACCTTCAAGATTCAGTACTGGGAACTATCTCAGGAAATCTCTGTGCAGGAAAGATTGTAGGAGTTATCTATCCAAGGATAGCCTACAACCTGGCAGATCGGGATTTTAGCCGAGCCTTGACATTACATCAAAATTTCAAGGAAAAAAGGCTAATGAAGGAAGGTAATAGACCATATTCTATTACCTATCAAATCTCATATGCTTTATCTAATACACATCATTCAGAGTTGTTTATTAGAAATGAGTTTATTGAGATACCAGAAATATTCGGAAAAGTTGCTCAGGCAATTTATCCAGAACGAATTGAATTTCCTGTAATACAGGAAACAGATATCCAAATACAAGACAAACCGATTCTACAAAGGAATCAGAGTCTTAGATTGGAATCAAGAAGACTATCTTTTCAGGGAGATAGAATTACAAGCTACAGATGGGGAAAAACCCCTGTTCATGAAACCCAACAGGAGCTGAAAAATTTTTCAACAATAGGAAAGCTTAGATGCCCAGAAGGGTGGAAGGAAGTCGAAATAGTATTTGATATTACGAAACAGAGGAATCAATTTCCTTGTAATACAATTTACTATTTAGAACAACCCATGATAGGAACTTACCAAGGAATAATCCAAGTCGGAAAATTGGAAGTTCATATCACAGGGATTCCAGGAAAAGAACCAGATCAATTGGTTCTTGGACTAGAGTTTCTTGAGGAACATAAACCTTGGAAACGTCTAGAGTATGAAATAGAGTTTATGGTAGAGGATAAGATTTGGAAAATCCAATGACCACAAGCCCATTCTCGATATACATTCCAGTTGGAATGTTATATGAACAATATAAGGCAGAATATTTTGCTGCTTATATTGATTCAGGAGCTGGCATTTGTACAGCAAAACGAGCAGTTTTTCCAAATAATTTGGAAGAAGAATTACCAAAGATTGCTGGAAGAGATTTTTCCAGAAGAATCTTAATCTTATGTAAGGGATTAAGATGACTGAAATAATGATTGGCGGTGCGGGGCAAACACCTTGGTACAAAGTGAAAACACCACCAATTTATTTTCATGATACAGGAGCTGACATTTTACTAGGAAACAATTTCCTACAAATGTTCAAATCCTATACTCAAGAAAATGAGACTAGAAGATTAGTGTTTACAACTCCTTGTAACCACAAAATTATAGTCCAGAGACTAAGAGAGGCATTTTACAGAAAATCGCCGATCCAGTTTCGCAGCAAGCGTGGTGATTCAGGACAACTTCTGAACCTAAAAATGAAAGATTTTAGAAGGTTTGGAGAAACAATGCTCCAGCTGAGAGCAGATAAAACTCTCCAACCAGAAGATATGGAATACCTGAAGATAACTTTACATCAGAATGAAGTAGAGTTTGAATCTAAGGTATCCTTAGAAGATGTCAAGAAAAAGATCAAAGAAAATTACAATGAAGATCCTTTGGCATGGTGGGACAGAAATCAACTCAAAGCTTGCCTTAAAATTAGAGAAGGCAAAGAGTATGAATTTGTCCGTTGCAAGCCTATCCCAATGAATATCATAGATCAAAGGGATATGCAGATTATAATCAAGGAACATTTGGACCTTGGTTTAATCAAAGCAGGAATGTCACCATATAGCAGTCCAGGTTTTCTGGTAAGAAATCATGGTGAGATAAAACGAGGAAAACCCAGATTAGTTATTAATTATCAAGAAATTAATAAGATTCTGGAGTTTGATGGGTATTTTATACCTAGTAGAGAACATCTAATAAGTTGCATACGCAA
>NC_133313.1:1611225-1613589 GCF_012295235.1 Primulina huaijiensis
CATGCCGATATTGTAGCGGTTTATTCTCAGATGCAGAAGCCATAAGATGGCATATCAACGAGAAGGAATTTTATGCAGTAAAAAGAGCTTTTGAAAAATGGCCATTATTTTTACTTGCAAAGAAATTCACTTTGAAAGTTGATAACACACAGGTGAAAGCTTTCTTGAGGAATATAATTGAATCTAAACCTGAGGAGGCCAGATTATTAAGATGGCAAGCATTATGTCAAAATTATATTTTTGATATTATGATAATTAAATCTCATGAAAACATTCTTGCAGATTTTTTAACAAGAGATGGACAGCATTGATATTGATGCTATTATCAAGATGCAGAGGCATTTGAGGGAACACCTTGAAATGCTTCAAACCGAGTTCAACAAGTTGGCCGTAAACGCAGAAGTTGCGGGAAGGCTACAACAAGCCGATAAGAGAATTGTCTCTGATTGAATCACAGGATGTTTACAGGCATATACTCAGTTATGGTCTGTAATGCAAAGGCCTATCCTCCAGGGCATTGAGAAACCATTGGGTTCCCAAATGGAGAGTTTTCGAGTACAGGACTCTATACCTGTAGCGGGGAATTCAAATACCCCTTGCACAAGTGTTAAATCTGGATCATCTCCAGATGAGTCGGCTGATACAAAAATTGAGACTCCAGATCCTTATCTCGAGTCCTCAAGTCAACCCTTCACCTCGGGGATCGAAGAGGGAGAGATCAACCTTAGGCCTCGTACTGACAAAGGCAAAACTAAGGTTGGTACTAATGAAAATGTAATTTCTCCATTTCAGGTTTACCAACAGAATTGGGAGAAATTAAACACAAGAATTGGCATCAACCCAGCCATGGTTCGAGTTGATGTTGCAGGAAAATATCCTAGGGTATGGATGAAACAAAATTCATATCCAAAGGAGGTCAAAGCCTGGTATGAATTTGGGGCTCTTGCCTCAGTTTATACTACTTCGCCCAGCTTCCCGGAGATATCAGCATTACCAAAATGGATTCAGGAAGCTGTTCATGAGACTTGGGCAAATAATGATCATTTGTCCAGAGGAGATGTTTTGGAGCTATACTTTTTCAGTACAGCACCAGAACCAGCAGGAAAAGGCTCACACGAAGCCTTTCATTTTATCAAGCTAAGGAGGCCAGACATAAATTCTCAAAAATTTATAAAGGATCCTCCTACAAATGAAAACCCCTTAGTCTCTTCATTTAATGAAGATGACATATCTACCAGGAGAGCATGGGGTATCTGGGTCTGTCTCACGGAGATGGACAAAGTCAAGTTTCCATTTAAGTTTTACCAAAACTCTTTAAATGGATCATTTCTGTTAAACACCATGACAGGAAAAACCAAAAGTTTTGCAGAAGATTTATTCGAGAAGAAAAGAAATCTTTTGTGGAATAGCAAGCTGCCGGCAAGTAAAGAGACTCGCCGAAAGTTCTGTAACATGGCACACATAGGAAGATGGTCAGAAAACATCTGTCCTGAATGCCAGAATCAGAAAGAACCAGAATTCGGTAAAGGTTTCAAACCGAGATCTGATCGGAAACATTTTACCGAAGCAAGGACTAGTGGGGAAGGACCACATACACATTTTCCTCGAGGACACAAAAAGCCGAAGATTCCTCGACAAAATTAAAAGGGAGATGTGACTAAACCCACTAACAAAAAGAAGACCACCATGTGAGTGGAGAAAACAGTACCACCAATAATCGGTGGAAAAAGACATAAAAACCACTAATAATGAGTGGTACAAGACGAAAGAACATTGGATACTTTATTCAAAAAAGGAATCCAATAAAGAGAACAAGAAAACTGGTCCCGAAATTTTATCTATAAAAAAGGGATAAATAAGACCAGTTAAACACACCAGAAGTAAAACTTGAAGATGTATCGGGTATATCTGAAAGTTTTAAAAAGAAGAATTAAGTATAAGAGGAGTGAGGCTGCAGCTCTCAGAAAAATTATAAAGATGTATAAAGAAAAAGAAGACGAGATTTCAGCTGATATCCTCCAAGCACATCTCGACTGGTACATGGGAGAGATAAAAGACGACGAAAAGTTAATGTCTAGATTAATAATCTAGGAATTGACATTTCGAAGAAAGTAGGACCACTCAACCACTCAAGGGTCCATATGCAAGCTGTAAAGGCTTATCAAGATTTGAAGTCCGAGTTTCAAATCCGAAGAAACTTTCTATAAATAAGGCAGAAAGAAGGAAGTGAAGATCATCGAACATTTTCCTCATTTCTTTCAAAGCCAATTGTAATATTTTCTTTCTAGTTTATGTGTTTTCAAGTTTCGGCTACTATAGGTAGCTAAGCAAGTTCCTCCTCCTCTACAGGAGGTTTCAATGTAA